>NC_090409.1:33275207-33359334 GCF_036365525.1 Heterodontus francisci | reverse complement strand
CCAGGGAAAGAGTAGGGTCCATTAGGGACCAAAGTGACAATCTGTATGTGGAGCCGGAGGATATAGATGAGGTTTTAAATGATTAATTTTCATCTGTGTTCACTATGGAGAAAGGACAATGTAGGTGTAGAGATCAGGGAGGGGGATTGTGATATACTTGAACATATTAGTATTCAAAGGGAGGAGGTATTAGCTGTTTTACTGGGCTTAAAAGTGGATAAATCCCCAGGCCCAGATGAGATGTATCCCAGGCTGTTATGTGAGGCAAGGGAGGAGATAGCAGGGGCTCTGACACAAATTTTCAAATCCTCTCTGGCCACAGGAGAGGTGCTAGAGGATTGGAGGACAGCAAATGTGGTACCATTATTCAAGAAGGGTAGCAGGGATAAACCAGGTAATTACAGGCCAGTCCAGTGAGTCTAACATCAGTGATAGGGAAAATATTGGAAAAAATTCTGAGGGACAGGATTAATCTCCACTTGGAGAGGCAGGGATTAATCAGGGATAGTCAGCATGTCTTTGTCAGGGGGAGAATGTGTCTAACTAACTTGATTGAATTTTTCGAGGCGGTGACTAGATGTATAGATGAGGTTAAAGCAGTTGATGTCGTCTACATGGACTTCAGTAAGGCTTTTGATAAGGTTCCACATGGGAGATTGGTTAAGAAAGTAAGAGCCCATGGGATCCAGGGCAATTTGGCAAATTGGATCCAAAATTAACTTAGTGACAGGAGGCAGAGGGTGATGGTCGAGGGTTGTTTTTGCGATTGGAAGCCTGTGACCAGTGGTGTACCGCAGGGATCGGTGCTGGGACCCTTGCTGTTTGTAGTTAACATTAATGATTTAGATGTGAATATAGGAGGTATGATCAGTAAGTTCACAGATGAAACGAAAATTGGTGATGTTGTAAATAGTGAGGAGGAAAGCCTCAGATTACAGGACAATATAGATGGGCTGGTAAGATGGGCAGAGCAGTGGCAAATGGAATTTAATCCTGAGAAGTGTGAGGTGATGCATTTTGGGAGGACTAACAAGGCAAAGGAATATACAATGGACGGTGGGACCCTAGGAAGTACAGAGGGTCAGAGGGACCTTGGTGTATTTGTCCATAGATCACTGAAGGCAGCAGCACAGGTAGATAAGGTGGTTAGGAAGGCATATGGGATACTTGCCTTTATTAGCCGAGGCATAGAATATAAGAGCAGGGAGGTTATGATGGAGCTGTATAAAACGCTAGTTAGGTCACAGCTGGAGTACTCTGTACAGTTCTGGGCACTACACTATAGGAAGGATGTGATTGCACTGGAGAGGGTGCAGAGGAGATTCACCAGGATGTTGCCTGGGCTGGAGCATTTCAGCTATGAAGAGAGACTGGATAGGCTGGGGTTGTTTTCCTTAGAGCAGAGAAGGCTGAGGGGGGACCTGATTGAGGTATACAAAATTATGAGGGGCATTGATAGGTTAGATAGGAAGAAACTTTTTCCCTTAGTGGAGGGGGTCAGTAACCAGGGGGCAAAGATTTAAGGTAAGGGGCAGGAGGTTTAGAGGGGATTTGAGGCAAACATTTTTCACCCAGAGGGTGGTTGGAATCTGGAACACACTGCCTGAAGAGGTGGTAGAGGCAGGAACCCTCACAACATTTAAGAAATATTGAGATGAGCACTTGAAACGTCATAGCATACAAGGCTACGGGCCAAGTGCTGGAAAATGGGATTAAATTACATATGTGTTTGATGGCTGGCATAGACACAATGGGCCGAAGGACCTGCTTCTGTGCTGTATAACTCTATGACTCTATGGTTATACCGTGCAGGAGACAGGCTGCTGGGCAGACGGCTGTCTGGTTATACCGTGTGGGAGACAGGCTGCTGGGCAGACGGCTGTCTGGTTATACCGTGTGGGAGACAGGCTGACTGGGCAGACGTCTGTCTGGTTATACCGTGTGGGAGACAGGCTGACTGGGCAGAGGTCTGTCTGGTTATACCGTGTGGGAGACAGGCTGACTGGGCAGACGTCTGTCTGGTTATACCGTGTGGGAGACAGGTTGACTGGGGGTTCCTACCTCATACAAATTCTCATTCTCCTCCTTGTAACGTTTAATCTTTTCTCTCAAGCTTTTCTGAGATTTCTGTTCAAAGATAAATAGACAAATGATTCCATTAGTGAATTATCATCAGGAGATAACGGGAGAGGAGATAGAGGCTGAACAGGTGATCTTACTGATCACTATTTCAATAACCTGTCCCGAGTATTATTCTAACAGACAGGTTTTTCAATTGAATTCAAAGACAGTCTGCACGGCTAAATATAGACAACAGGTAATACATCTCCACTGTCCCCATCAAACACTCCCCAGGTCAGGTATAGCACGGGGTTAGATACAGAGTAAAGCTCCCTCTACACTGTCCCCATCAAACACTCCCAGGACAGGTACAGCACGGGGTTAGATACAGAGTAAAGCTCCCTCTACACTGTCCCCATCAAACACTCCCAGGACAGGTACAGCACGGGGTTAGATACAGAGTAAAGCTCCCTCTACACTGTCCCCATCAAACACTCCCAGGACAGCTACAGCAGCCTGGAGACAGGAAATACAACCTGAATCTTTCCTGTTCTGTTTCTCTGTGTGTGTGTGTGTGAGTGTGTATATCTGTGTGTGTCTGTGTGAGAGAGTGTGTGTGTGTGTCTCTGTGAGTGTTTGTGTGTCTCTGTGTGAGTGTGTGTGTGTTTGTGTGTGTGCATATATGTGTGTGTTTGTGCGTTTCTGTGTGAGTGTGTGTGAGTATGTGTGAGAGTGTGAGTGTGTGTGAGAGTGTGAGTGTGTGTGAGAGTGTGTGTGTGTGTATATGAGTGTTTGTGTGTCTCTGTGTGAGTGCGTGTGAGAGTGTGTGTGTGTATATATGTGTGTGTTTGTGCGTTTCTGTGTGAGTGTGTGTGAGAATGTGTGTGTATATATGTGCGTTTGTGTGTTTCTGTGTGAGTGTGTGTGAGAGTGTGTGTGTGTGTATATGTGAGTGTTTGTGTGTCTGTGTGTGTGTGTGTGAGAGTGTGTGTGAGAGTGTGTGTGTATATATGTGAGTGTTTGTGTGCCTGTGTGTGTGTGTGTATATGTGAGTGTTTGTGTGCCTGTGCGTGTATATATGTGAGTGTTTGTGTGCCTGTGTGTGTGTGTATATGTGAGTGTTTGTGTGTTTCTGAGTGTGTGTGAGTGTTTGTGTGTCTCTGTGTGAATGTGTGTGTATATATGTGTGTGCTTGTGTGTCTGTGTGAGTGTGTGTGTGTGTATATATGTGAGTGTTTGTGTGTTTCTGAGTGTGTGTGACTGTTTGTCTCTGTCTGAATGTGTGTGTATTTATATGTGTGTGTTTGTGTGTCTGTGTGTGTGTTTGTGTGTCTCTGAGTGAATGTGTGTGTGTATATATGTGTGTGTTTGTGTGTTTCCGTGTGTGTGTATATATGTGTCTTTGTGTGTTCTGTGTGTGTGTGTGTGTATATGTGAGTGTTTGTGTGTTTCTGAGTGTGTGTGAGTGTTTGTGTGTCTCTGTGTGAGTGTGTGTGTTTATATATGTGAGTGTTTGTGTGTTTCTGAGTGTGTGTGAGTGTTTGTGTGGTTCTGTGTGAGTGTGTGTGTGTATATATGTGTGTGTTTGTGTGTATGTGTGAGTGTGTGTGAGAGAGTGTGTGTGTATGTATATATATGAGTATTTGTGTGTTTCTGAGTGTGTGTGAGTGTTTGTGTGTATATATATATATGTGTGTGTGTGTTGTGTGTCTCTGTGTGAATGTGTGTGTGTGTATATATGTGTGTGTTTGTGTGTTTCTGTGTCTCTGTTTGAGTGTGTGTGTATATACGTGTGTGTTTCTGTGTGTGTGTGTGCGCGTCTCTGTGTGAGTGTGTGTGTATATATATATATATATATATATGAGTATTTGTGTGTTTCTGAGTGTGTGTGAGTGTTTGTGTGTCTCTGTGTGAATGTGTGTGTATATATGTATGTGTGTGTGTGTGTGTTGTGTGGCTCTGTGTGAATGTGTGTGTGTATGTGTGTGTGTGTGTATATATGTGTGTTTCAGTGTGTATGTGTGTTTGTGTGTCTCTGTGTGAGTGTGTGTGTATATACGTGTGTGTTTCTGTGTGTGTGTGTGTGTTTGTGTGTCTCTGTTTGAGTGTGTATATATACGTGTGTGTTTCTGTGTGTGTGTGTGTCTCTGTGTGAGTGTGTGTGTATATATGTGTGTGTTTCTGTGTGTGTGTGTGTTTGTGTGTCTCTGTGTGAGTGTGTGTGTATATACGTGTGTGTTTCTGTGTGTGTGTGTGTGTGTATACGTGTGTGTTTCTGTGTGTGTGTGTGTGTGTTTGTGTTTGTGGCTCTGTGTGTGTGTGTGTGTTTGTGTCTCTGTGTGAGTGTGTGTGTATATACGTGTGTGTTTCTGTGTGTGTGTGTGTTTGTGTGTCTCTGTGTGAGTGTGTGTGTATATACGTGTGTGTTTCTGTGTGTGTGTGTGTGTTTGTGTGTCTCTGTGTGAGTGTGTGTGTATATACGTGTGTGTTTCTGTGTGTGTGTCCGTGGGTGATACTCAGTCTCACAGTGTGCTAACACCTCACTGTGTGTTACCCAATGGCAACATTTCTGTTTGAGAGTCCCCGAATTGTCTGTGCAGAGTGACACTCACGTTCCGGAGCAGAATGGTCCCAGGGATCACGACAAGGCTGAGGAGGAGAATTCCCTCCACCATCAGGATGATGTTCTTGACCGAATCCTTGATATTCAAGAGTTTGGGATACAGAGGCTCTGCACCAGAGAGATGACGAAAGGACAGAGGGTTAAATGTGAGATGCTAGTTATCACGAGAAGTGGGATTAAGGACCTGCCTGCTGCTTTTACATGCTGTCCCACACTCCAAACCGATTTCCCGGTCAGTGAAATGGTGAAGAGTTAGAAACAGTCTAAGTCCAAAGAGACATGGCAGGGCTGGTGTCAAGACACACAGATCATTAAAATGTCATGAACAGGTACAGAAAACAATCAAATAGGCGAATGGAATACTGACCTTTATATTGGGAGCACTAGAATACAAGGGGTTAAAAATCCTGCTTCAGCTGTGCAGAGTCCAGGTTTAACCACACCTGGACTTACTGTGAGCCACTCCACCTCAGCAAATAGATGTGGAACTTGGGAGAGAGCGCAGAATAGATTCTGGACTCCAAGGGTTGAATTATGAGCAGAGATTACACAAACTAGGGTCATTTTCCCTGAAATTTAGAAGGTTAAGGGATGATTTGATCAAAGTGTTCAAGCCATTAAGGGGAACTGATCGGGTAGATGGAGAGAAACTGTTACGACTGGTTGCAGAGTCTAAGACTAGGGGACACAGTCTAAATGTTAGAGCCTCCTCCTCTGAAAATCTGACAATTTCCTCGATCCCAGTCAACATGGTGTCATGCAGACCCCCACCTGCCAAGAATGAGGCATGTTCATTTCACCATATGGACATTAAATTTCACATTGTTGCTGGGAAGAAGAGCAGGCCTGTTACAAGGCCTGCCAGACAATTGCATGGAGGACATCGGCATACCAATGGAGACAAGAGAGGTTACTTCCCTTATCCACTTAACCTAAAATGGACTTTGATCACCAGGTATTGTGTGTAAGAAGAGACATTCCAGGGTCTGCGAGGACAAGAGAATCCACAAACACAGAAGTGGTTAAATCAGCTGGTCACGTGACTAACCTGCTGGCCAACTTGGGAGTTTTTCAATTGTGCATGGGCAGTTTTTGAACTCAGAGAGACTGTTTGCTCCTGGACTGAGAAATCCCTCCTGTCTGCTCCCATCTCTTTCTCACAAGCCTCTGGACCCATTGAAGACACATGAACCTCAAGAGAGAAAAGTCTCCGACAGCGAACAAGGTTTAAGAAGAATACTGGGCCGCAACAAAAAGCAAGACCTATCTACAATCGAGGACTCTACAGCGAGCTCGAAGAACAGTAACCAAAAGCATCTTCAGATATTGCCTGAAACTTTTCCACTTTATTTCTTCTGCTCTTTTCTGTCTCTACCTGCATGTATGTATCGCGTATGCAAGCTAGTAGGTGTGTTGCAAATCCGTAGGCATTAACCAAATTAGAGTTAAGTTTTATAAAGTTCAACTTTTCTTCTTTAAACCTAAGGAGACCTGTTTGGGCTGGTTTCTATGCCTTACAATTGGAAAGCTGTGAACAAGGATTCACTAAGGGGGAGCTAAACACATGGTGTGTTTAAAATTAAACCCTGTTACAGTAAGACCAGGTGAAGGCTGAGAGGAAACTCTAGACCCCTTTCTTACCTGGTCGTAACCATGGAAATAATGTCGAAATTTACACATATTTTTCCGCCACTGTTTCATCCCATTAGTAAATACCAGATGGTGAGAATCACTTTAAACTATCACAAATCAATGCAAACAATCAAAGACCAAGGACTAAACTCCACTTTCCTTCCTTAACTCTGCATCAGGAAAATTAAAGCCATCAAACCAAATGTTACACTTATTAAGCACAGCAGCCTAGAGGTTCCTGCATGGGCACAACCTTGTGTTAGAGCTGGAAATAAACCAATTCCTTACCCATATCCCACCCATTCCCCACCCATATCTGATCCATTCCCCACCCATATCTCACCCAGTCCTCACCCATATCTGATCCATACCCCACCTATATCCCACCCATATCTCATCCATTCCCCACCCATATCTCACCCAGTCCTAATCCATATTCTACCCATTTACAGCCATTCCCCACCCATATCCCACCCAGTCACCACCCATATCCCACCTAGTCCTCACCCATACCCCATCCAAACCCCACCCAGTCCTCACCCACACCCCACCCATACCTCATCCAGTCCCCAGCCACACCCCACCCAGTCCCACCGATTCCCCAACCAGTCCTCACCCACACCCCACCCATACCCCACCCACATTCCACCCAGTCCTCACCCACACCCCACCCCGTCTTCACCCATTCCGCACCTAGTCCTCATCTATACCCCACCCAGGCCGACCCATACCCCAACCCATTCCCTATCCAGTCCTCACCCATTCCCCCACCCCCCCCCCCCCCCACCTATGGAACCATAGAAAAGTTATGGCACAGAAAGTGACCATTCAGCCCATCATGTCTGCGCCGGCTGAAAAAACTAGCCGCCTAATCTAATCCCACCTTCCAGCACCTGGTCCGTAGCCTTGCAGGTTTCAGCACTTCAGGTGCAGGTCCAGGTACCTTTGAAATGAGTCGAGGGTTTCTGCCTCCACCACCGTTCCTGGCTGTGAATTCCAGACACCCACCCATTCCCCACTTAGCGAGGAGAAATATGAAAAGGAGAATAGTTTGAAACCTGACCCACATTACGGCCAGGGAATTAAACCGCGGGTTGTGCAGAGGCTGCAGAGTCCGAATGTAAGTTCACAAACCGCTGTAAATCCGTTCCTTGCTCCTTTGTGCTGGGAGGGGAGCGTCAAAGGTGGAGGGGTACACAGGCTTCAAAAAGGCCGAGAAATAGGCCGAGTCAGCAAAAGACATGAGGAAAGCCGTGGCCTTCAGAAGCCCAGCTTGGAACTGACGGCTACTCCCGGTTTGGCTTCATCCTCAGCCCTGAGACCCCTGGGACCCCCAAACCCCTCCACCTCTGCCCCTTCTCCCCCACCCTCCCACTACCATACCCTCAACCTTAATGCAAGAATGGAGCTACTTACTGTATAGCCTGAGTCTGACCTCACAGGAGATTTCTTTGCTCTTCTTGTTCTGACAGCGATAAATTCCCAGGTCACTCTCCTCCACTTTCTGCCACGTGTACTGGGCATTCTCCGAGCTCAGGGATTGCCAAACAGAGTCATTCAAGGATTTCCTCTCCCAATGCACGGGATCTTTGGAACTGACGGGACACTGCATCTGGAACAAGCTCCCGACTTCAGCCCGCACGGAAGGAGTCTGAATGTTCACGCTCCCCACTGAAACCAAGAAACCAGCAGTGAACATGGCGACTAGACACAGGCATAGGAAGAGGACATTCAGCCCATCGTGCCTGTGCTGGCTCTTTGGACGTGCGATCCAATCTACGCTTTCCCCATCGCCCTGTAAAATATTTATCCCATTCCCCTTTTGAAAGTTACTGTTGAATCTGCTTCCACCGCCCCTTTCAGGCAGCGCGTTCCAGATCACAACAACTCACTGTGTAAAAACATTTCTCCTCATCTCCCCCTCTGCTTCTTTTGCCCATTATCTTAACTCTGTGTCCCTCTGGTTACTGACCCTCCTGCCACTGGAAACAGTGTCTCCTTATTTACTCCATCAAAACCCTTCCATGATTTTGAAAATCTCGATTAAATTTCCCTTTAAAGGAGAACAATCCCAGCTTCTCCAGTCTCTCCACATTAACGGAACTCCCTCTATCCTGGGACCATTCTGGTAAATCCCTTCTCACCCTGTCCGAGGCCTCGACATCCTTCCTAAAGTGCGGTGCCCAGAATTGGACACAATACTCCCGCTGAGGCTGAACCAGTGTTTTTTAAAATGTTCGGTATAATTTCTTTGCTTTTGTACTCTACATCTCTAATAATAAAGCCCAAGTATTGAATATGCTTTTTCAACATCCTTCACAACTTGTCCTGTCACCTTCAAAGATTTGTGTCTGTACTCCCCCCGGGGTCTCTGTTCCTGCACCCACTTTAAAATTATACCATTGAGTTCAGATTGCCTTTCCTCACTCTTCCTACCAAAATGTATCACTTTACACTTCTCGGTGTTATATTTCATCTGTCCTATGTCTGCCCATTTACCAGTTTCTCAGTGTCCTCCTGTAGTCTGTTACTCTCCTCCTCATTGTTTACTGCATTTCCCAGTTTTGTTTCACCTTCACACTTTGAAACAATACCCAGTGTACCTAAATCCAGATCATTAATACATATCAAAAATACCAGCCCCTGGGGAAGTCCAATGTCTACTTCCCTCTAGTCAGAAAAACAACCAATCTCCACTACTCTCTGCTTTCTGTCCCTTAGACAAATTCATATCCATACTATCACCATCCCTTAATCCCATGACTTTCAATTTTTACCAACACGTTTATCATACGGTACTTGGCCATGTGAACCGCATGGAAGATGGCAGGATCCCCAAAGACACATTGTACAGCGAGCTCGCCACAGGTATCAGACCCACCGGCCATCCATGTCTCCGCTATAAAGACGTCTGCAAACGCGACATGAAATCGTGTGACATTGATCACAAGTCGTGGGAGTCAGTTGCCGGCGTTCGCCAGAGCTGGCGGGCAGCCATAAAGACAGGGCTAAAATGTGGCGAGTCGAAGAGACTTAGCAGTTGGCAGGAAAAAAGACAGAGGCGCAAGGGGAGAGCCAACTGTGCAACAGCCCCGACAAACAAATTTCTCTGCAGCACCTGTGGAAGAGCCTGCCACTCCAGGCGCTGCTTCACAAACCACTGATCACCTCCACGCGCTTACCCATTGTCTCTCGAGATAAGGAGGCCAAAGAAGAGACTTCAACAAAGGCCTCTTGCAAGTCCAATCACCCAGCACAGGGTTAGATACAGAGTAAAGCTCCCTCTACACTGTCCCCATCAAATACTCCCAGGACAGGTACAGCACAGGGTTAGATACAGAGTAAAGCTCCCTCTACACTGTCCCCATCAAATACTCCCAGGACAGGTACAGCACAGGGTTAGATACAGAGTAAAGCTCCCTCTACACTGTCCCCATCAAATACTCCCAGGACAGGTACAGCACAGGGTTAGATACAGAGTAAAGCTCCCTCTACACTGTCTCCATCAAACACTCCCAGGACAGGTACAGCACGGGGTTAGATACAGAGTAAAGCTCCCTCTACACTGTCCCCATCAAACACTCCCAGGACAGGTACAGCACAGGGTTAGATACAGAGTAAAGCTCCCTCGACACTGTCTCCATCAAACACTCCCAGGACAGGTACAGCATGGGGTTAGATACAGAGTAAAGCTCCCTCTACACCGGCCCCATCAAACACTCCCAGGACAGGTACAGCACGGGGTTAGATACAGAGTAAAGCTCCCTCTACACTGTCCCCATCAAACACTCCCCAGGACAGGTACAGCACGGGGGTTAGATACAGAGTAAAGCTCCCTCTACACCGGCCCCATCAAACACTCCCAGGACAGGTACAGCACGGGGTTAGATACAGAGTAAAGCTCCCTCTACACAGTAAAAAAAAAAAACGGGGGTTAGATACAGAGTAAAGCTCCCTCTACACTGTAAAAAAAAACGGGGGTTAGATACAGAGTAAAGCTCCCTCTACACCGTCCCCATCAAACACTCCCAGGACAGGTACAGCACGGGGTTAGATACAGAGTAAAGCTCCCTCTACACTGTCCCCATCAAACACTCCCAGGACAGGTACAGCACGGGGTTAGATACAGAGTAAAGCTCCCTCTACACTGTAAAAAAAAAAAAACGGGGGTTAGATACAGAGTAAAGCTCCCTCTACACTGTAAAAAAAAACGGGGGTTAGATACAGAGTAAAGCTCCCTCTACACCGTCCCCATCAAACACTCCCAGGACAGGTACAGCACGGGGTTAGATACAGAGTAAAGCTCCCTCTACACTGTCCCCATCAAACACTCCCAGGACAGGTACAGCACGGGGTTAGATACAGAGTAAAGCTCCCTCTACACTGTAAAAAAAAAAAAACGGGGGTTAGATACAGAGTAAAGCTCCCTCTACACTGTAAAAAAAAACGGGGGTTAGATACAGAGTAAAGCTCCCTCTACACTGTAAAAAAAACCGGGGGTTAGATACAGAGTAAAGCTCCCTCTACACCGTCCCCATCAAACACTCCCAGGACAGGTACAGCACGGGGTTAGATACAGAGTAAAGCTCCCTCTACACTGTCCCCATCAAACACTCCCAGGAACTATCCCTCTCTCTCTCTCTCTCTCTCTGTTTCTGTCTGTCTATAGCTCTCTATTGCTCTCTGTCTCTCTCTCTCTCATTCTGTCTCTATCTCTCTGTCTCTCTTTTTGACTCTCTCCCTCTCTTTGTTTCTCCCCTCTCTCTGTCTGTCACTCTCTCTCTCTCTTTCTCTCTATCTTTCTTTTTCTCTCCCCCTCTGTTTGTCCTTTGCTCTTTCTCTGTCTCTCTCACTCTCTCTCTTTCTGTCACGCTCCTCTGTCTCTGTCTCTCTCTCTCTCTCTTTCTGTCTGTCTGTCTGTCACTCTCTCTCTCTGTCTGTCACTCTCTCTCTCTGTCTTTCACTCTCTCTCTCTGTCTGATGTTGCTCGTTGTCCCGTCAGTGATTCTGGATGTTGCTCCCAGTCTGACCTCCTTGTCTGTTTTGCCCCAGGTGCTGGTGAATATAAAAAAAAAACAGGGTAAGATAGCGTAAAGCTCCCTCTACACTATCCCAGTAAATGTGGCAACCATTTTGCACACAGGAAGTGTGTGAGACTGTAGTGAGACATCCGACCAGTTTTGTACCGATATTGGTTGAGGTATAAATATTGACCCAAGACACAGAGAGAGCTCTTGTGCCCTTACTGAGGCTGTTATTAATGGGGTCATCGAGTCATAATAGGACAACAGGAGGCCATTTGTCCCATCGAGTCCATGCCTGCTCTCTGTCGAGCAATCTCCTCCGTCCCATTCTCCCACTCTATTCCTGAAGCCTTACAGGTTTATTTCCTTCAAGCTCCCATCCAATTTTCTTTTGTAATCACTAATTGTCCCCACTTCCACCACCCTCGTGGGCAGTGAGTTCCAGCTCATTACCACTCACTCCGTAAAAAAAGTTCTTCTTCACATCTCCCCTGCATCTCTTGCCCAAAACCTGAAATTTGTGTCTTCATCTTGTACACCTCAATCAAATCTCCCCTCAATCTCCCACTTCTTCCAATAATGGCCTTGGGATCTTTCACATCCACCAATAGGGGTCTTGATTTAACATATTGAAAAGGCAGCACCTCCGACAGTGCGGCACTCCCTCCGTACTGACCCTCCGACAGTGCGGCACTCCCTCCGTACTGACCCTCCGACGGTGCGGCACTCCGTCAGTACTGACCCTCCGACGGTGCGGCACTCCCTCAGTACTGACCCTCCGACAGTGCAGCACTCCCTCAGTACTGACCCTCCGACAGTGCGGCACTCCCTCCATACTGACCCTCCGACAGTGCAGCACTCCCTCAGTACTGACCCTCCGATGGTGCGGCACTCCCTCAGTACTGACCCTCCGATGGTGCGGCACTCCCTCAGTACTGACCCTCCGACAGTGCGGCACTCCCTCAGTACTGACCCTCTGACAGTGCGGCACTCCCTCAGTACTGACCCTCTGACAGTGCAGCACTCCCTCAGTACTGACCCTCCGACAGTGCAGCACTCCCTCAGTACTGACCCTCCGACAGTGCGGCACTCCCTCAGTACTGACCCTCTGACAGTGCAGCACTCCCTCAGTACTGGCACCAGAAGTGTCGGCCTGGATTACGGGACTTAAGCCTCTGGAGCAGGGCTCAAACCCACATTGTCTAACCCAGAGGTGAGAATGCTTGTTGTAGAAATCAGTTACTCGAGCAATTAGTTAAGATCAGAGCCCGATGGTACTGCATAGTTTCAGGTCCTCTTTCAGAGCAGGTGTCTGTGCCTATATCGGCCTCAAAATCTTGCCTGAGATCTAACTCAGCCTCCTCACTGCCCCCAGGGACCCAGTGGAAAACAGTGCCTCGCGATATGGGACTCAGCTGCAGCTGCAAAACCATGTCTGTGTTCAGTTTACTGTTCTCACCCACAGCTCACAGTGGACACTCTCTCAATGCTTCTGGGTCCCAGTGGGGTAGAATCACAAAGAGTGCTTGCTCCGACAGACTGCCCTGAGACTCGTGCTGGCCAGCCTGTGTGTGTGAGTCTGTGTGCAACTGTGCATGTGTATATTTGTGTGTGTGTGTGACTGTGTTATTATATGTGTGTGTGCACTGGAGGGAAATCTTTTGAGTAGGTGCCTCTCTTGAGAGAGGATGTGTGCACTCAGGAGCTGTGAAAGGCTTTCAGTCCCTCGAGCTTTCAAGAAGGTCAGTGGAACAATCGTGACGGGTTTGGAATGTGCTGCTGTCTTTGTCTTCAGCTCCATATGCAATCAGCTTCCTGTTTTCCTTCTTGCTTCTTTTCTTCTGTCTGTGTGTGAGTGTGTGTGTGTGTGTGCGCGCGCGAATGTGGGTGAGTGAGAGTGCTTGTGTTTCAGTGTGCAGGTGTGTATGTGTGAATGTGCATGTGTGTGTGTTCATTTGTGGTTGTGTGTGTGTGTGTATCTGTGTGTGAGAGTGTGTGCATCTGTATGTGTCTGTTTGTATGCTTGAGTGTATCTCTGTGTGTGTATTTTGGTGTTAGTGACTGCATTTTTCTGTGCGCATCTGTTTGAGTGCATGTGTGTGTGTCTGTGCATGTGATCGTGTGTGGGTGAGTGAGAGTGGTTTTTTTTTAGAGATGCAGCACTGAAACAGGCCCTTCGGCCCACCGAGTCTGTGCCGACCATCAACCACCCATTTATACTAATCCTACACTAATCCCATATTCCTACCACATCCCCACCTATATATTTCCCTACCACCTACCTATACTAGGGGCAATTTACAATGGCCAATTAACCTATCAACTTGCAAGTCTTTGGCATGTGGGAGGAAACCGGAGCACCCGGAGGAAACCCACGCAGACACAGGGAGAACTTGCAAACTCCGCACAGGCAGTACCCAGAACTGAACCCGGGTCGCTGGAGCTGTGAGGCTGCGGTGCTAACCACTGCGCCACTGTGCCACCCCAGTGCTTGTGTGTCAGTGTGTCAGTGTGTGTAGGTGTGTCTGTGTCTCACTGTGTGAATCTGTGTGAGTGCATGTGTGTGTGTGTGTGTGAATGTGAGCGTGTGTGCTTGTGTGTCAGTGTGTGTAGGTGTGTCTGTGTCTCACTGTGTGAGTGTGTGTGAGTGTGTGTGTGGGTGAGTGAGAGTGCTTGTGTGTCAGTGTGTGTAGGTGTGTCTGTGTCTCACTGTGTGAATCTGTGTGAGTGTGTGTGTGTGTGTGTGAGTGTGAGCGTGTGTGGATGAGTGAGAGTGCTTGTGTGTCAGTGTGTGTAGGTGTGTCTGTGTCTCACTGTGTGAATCTGTGTGAGTGTGTGTGTGTGTGTGAGCGTGAGCGTGTGTGGATGAGTGAGAGTGCTTGTGTGTCAGTGTGTGTAGGTGTGTCTTTGTCTCACTGTGTGAATCTGTGTGTGTGTGTGTGTGTGTGAGTGTGAGCGTGTGTGGATGAGTGAGAGTGCTTGTGTGTCAGTGTGTGTAGGTGTGCCTGTGTCTCACTGTGTGAGTGTGTGTGTGTGTGAGTGTGAGCGTGTGTGGATGAGTGAGAGTGCTTGTGTGTCAGTGTGTGTAGGTGTGCCTGTGTCTCACTGTGTGAGTGTGTGTGTGTGTGTCTGTGTGAGTGTGAGCGTGTGTGGATGAGTGAGAGTGCTTGTGTGTCAGTGTGTGTAGGTGTGCCTGTGTCTCACTGTGTGAGTGTGTGTGAGTGTGTGTGTGAGTGTGAGCGTGTGTGGATGAGTGAGAGTGCTTGTGTGTCAGTGTGTGTAGGTGTGTCTTTGTCTCACTGTGTGAATCTGTGTGTGTGTGTGTGTGTGTGTGTGAGTGTGAGCGTGTGTGGATGAGTGAGAGTGCTTGTGTGTCAGTGTGTGTAGGTGTGTCTTTGTCTCACTGTGTGAATGTGTGTGTGTGAGTGTGAGCGTGTGTGTATGAGTGAGAGTGCATGTGTGTCAGTGTTTGTAGGTGTGTCTTTGTCTCACTGTGTGAATCTGTGTGTGTGTGTGAGTGTGAGCGTGTGTGAATGAGTGAGAGTGCTTGTGTGTCAGTGTGTGTAGGTGTGTCTTTGTCTCACTGTGTGAATCTGTGTGAGTGTGTGTGTGAGCGTGTGTGGATGAGTGAGAGTGCATGTGTGTCAGTGTGTGTAGGTGTGTCTTTGTCTCACTGTGTGAATCTGTGTGTGTGTGTGTGTGAGTGTGAGCGTGTGTGGATGAGTGAGAGTGCTTGTGTGTCAGTGTGTGTAGGTGTGTCTTTGTCTCACTGTGTGAATCTGTGTGTGTGTGTGAGTGTGAGCGTGTGTGGATGAGTGAGAGTGCTTGTGTGTCAGTGTGTGTAGGTGTGCCTGTGTCTCACTGTGTGAGTGTGTGTGTGTGAGTGTGAGCGTGTGTGGATGAGTGAGAGTGCTTGTGTGTCTGTGTGTGTAGGTGTGTCTGTGTCTCACTGTGTGCATCTGTGTGAGTGCGTGTGGCTGTGTGAGTGTGTGTATGTGTGTGTTTGTGGCTCTGTGTATCAGTGTGAGCGGGGTGAGTGTGCACATCTGTGTGTGCGTGCATGCATGCATGTGGTCTGTGAACATGTGCAAGCGAGTGTGTATATGTCTGTGTGTACGTGTGCATGTGCTTGTGTGTGCATATGTATATCTGTGTTTGTATGTGTTCATGGGAGCTGATCTTTATGGGTAGTGGCTGCATTCCCCCATCTCCTCAGCAGCCCGGCTCTGGCCAGTGGGCATCAGACAGCTCAAGGTTGGCATCTGTGCCCAGTCAGATTCTCTGTCCCACCACTCACCCTGCAGCTAATTCAGCAAAGCCACTCTCCCTGCCTCTTTCCCCACCTCTCCCGGAGGCACTGATTTGCCTGGGGAACCAGCTTCACGAGTGCCAGCTACCTCGGACACACACCAGCCGAGGCTGTGAGTGACAGTAGGCTACTGGACCACGGTAGGCATCACTATACTCCTGGGCTCAATCTTCTTGGCCCCACACACACCAATCCCGGATGAGATCAGTCCACAGGCCGGAGATCTGGCCTGCTCCTTCCCTGAGGGGACTCTGCTGGTAGGTAGCAGCCTGGGCAGGGCATTTCTCCTGACGATTGCCCCCCTATTTATTTTTCGACCCACAAGGACCCAGCTCTCCTCCCCAACTTTGAAACAGGATCCTGGGTGAGAGGGATTTGAGCTCCGGGATCCTGCAGCCTGTCCATGTTGTACAGTTGTTTTTAGTGAGGCAGCCTATCAGACACTGAGCTCCTGATAGACAGCAGAACCCTCGGCCCACTTCCCATTCACTTCCTGACACTCCAAAAACACTCACTCCTGATAGTTCAACTCAACATAGATCCTGATAGGGTGACACAAGGTTTCATCAACAGCTCAGTGTCCCCACCCTCTCCCCATATCCCACAATCCCACACACCATCTCCCCATATCCCACAATCCCACACACCATCTCCCCATATCCCACAATCCCACACACCATCTCCCCATATCTCTCAATCCCACACACCCTCTCCCCATATCCCTCAATCCCACACACCCTCTCCCCATATCCCACAATCCCACACACCCTCTCCCCATATCCCTCAATCCTACACACCCTCTCCCCATATCCCACAATCCCACACACCCTCTCCCCATATCCCACAATCCCACACACCCTCTCCCCATATCCCACACACCCTCTCCCCATATCCCACAATCCCACACACCCTCTCCCCATATCCCACAATCCCACACACCCTCTCCCCATATCCCTCAATCCCACACACCCTCTCCCCATATCCCTCAATCCCACACACCCTCTCCCCATATCCCACAATCCCACACACCCTCTCCCCATATCCCTCAATCCCACACACCTTCTCCCCATATCCCTCAATCCCACACACCCTCTCCCCATATCTCTCAATCCCACACACCCTCTCCCCATATCTCTCAATCCCACACACCCTCTCCCCATATCCCTCAATCCCACCCACCATCTCCCCATATCTCTCAATCCCACACACCCTCTCCCCATATCTCTCAATCCCACACACCCTCTCCCCATATCCCTCAATCCCACCCACCTTCTCCCCATATCCCTCAATCCCACCCACCCTCTCCCCATATCCCTCAATCCCACACACCCTCTCCCCATATCCCACAATCCCACACACCTTCTCCCCATATCCCACAATCCCACACACCCTCTCCCCATATCTCTCAATCCCACACACCTTCTCCCCATATCCCACAATCCCACACACCCTCTCCCCATATCCCTCAATCCCACACACCCTCTCCCCATATCTC
Organism: Heterodontus francisci; assembly: GCF_036365525.1. Classification (NCBI taxonomy): domain Eukaryota; kingdom Metazoa; phylum Chordata; class Chondrichthyes; order Heterodontiformes; family Heterodontidae; genus Heterodontus; species Heterodontus francisci. The sequence continues at coordinate 33,342,190 of NC_090409.1, read as the reverse complement.
TCAATCTCACACACCTTCTCCCCATATCCCTCAATCCCACACACCCTCTCCCCATATCCCACAATCCCACACACCCTCTCCCCATATCCCTCAATCCCACACACCCTCTCCCCATATCCCACAATCCCACACACCTTCTCCCCATATCCCACAATCCCACACACCCTCTCCCCATATCTCTCAATCCCACACACCTTCTCCCCATATCCCACAATCCCACACACCCTCTCCCCATATCCCTCAATCCCACACACCCTCTCCCCATATCTCTCAATCTCACACACCCTCTCCCCATATCCCTCAATCCCACACACCCTCTCCCCATATCTCTCAATCTCACACACCTTCTCCCCATATCCCTCAATCCCACACACCCTCTCCCCATATCCCACAATCCCACACACCCTCTCCCCATATCCCTCAATCCCACCCACCATCTCCCCATATCTCTCAATCCCACACACCCTCTCCCCATATCTCTCAATCTCACACACCTTCTCCCCATATCCCTCAATCCCACACACCCTCTCCCCATATCCCACAATCCCACACACCTTCTCCCCATATCCCACAATCCCACACACCCTCTCCCCATATCCCACAATCCCACACACCTTCTCCCCATATCCCTCAATCCCACACACCCTCTCCCCATATCCCACAATCCCACACACCCTCTCCCCATACCCTCAATCCCACACACCCTCTCCCCATATCCCTCAATCCCACACACCCTCTCCCCATATCCCACAATCCCACCCACCATCTCCCCATAGCCCTCAATCCCACCCACCATCTCCCCATATCCCACAATACCACCCACCCTCTCCCCATATCCCACAATCCCACCCACCATCTCCCCATATCTCTCAATCCCACCCACCTTCTCCCCATAGTCCTCAATCCCACCCACCCTCTCCCCATATCCCACAATCCCACCCACCATCTCCCCATATCTCTCACTTCCACCCACCATCTCCCCATATCCCTCAATCCCACCCACCCTCTTCCCATATCCCTCAAACCCACCAACTTTCTCCCCATATCCCTCACTTCCACCCACCGTCTCCTCGTCTCCCTCAATCCCACCCACCCTCTTCCCGTATCCCTCAATCCCACCCACCATCTCCCCGTATCCCTCAATTCCACCCACCATCTCCCCATATCCCTCAATCCCACCCACCCACCATATCCCCATATCCCTCAATCCCACCCACCCATCACCTCCCCATATTCGTCAATCCCACCCACCCATCACCTCCCCATATTCGTCAATCCCACCCACCCATCACCTCACCATATCCCTCACTCCCACCCACCCACCATCTCCCCATATCCCTCAATCCCACCCACATTATCCCCATATCCCTCAATCCCACCCACCCACCATCTCCCCATATCCCTCAATCCCACCCACCCATCACCTCACCATATCCCTCACTCCCACCCACCCATCACCTCAACATATCCCTCAATCCCACCCACCCATCACCTCACCATATCCCTCACTCCCACCCACCCACCATCTCCCCATATCCCTCAATCCCACCCACCCATCACCTCCCCATATCCCTCAATCCCACCCACCCATCACCTCCCCATATCCGTCAATCCCACCCACCCATCACCTCACCATATCCGTCACTCCCACCCACCCACCATCTCCCCATATCCCTCAATCCCACCCACCCATCACCTCCCCATATCCCTCACTCCCACCCACCCATCACCTCACCATATCCGTCACTCCCACCCACCCACCATCTCCCCATATCCCTTAATCCCACCCACCCATCACCTCCCCATATCCGTCAATCCCACCCACCCATCACCTCACCATATCCCTCACTCCCACCCACCCATCACCTCCCCATATCCCTCAATCCCACCCACCCATCACCTCACCATATCCGTCACTCCCACCCACCCACCATCTCCCCATATCCCTCAATCCCACCCACATTCTCCCCATATCCCTCACTCCCACCCACCCACCATCTCCCCATATCCCTCAATCCCACCCACATTCTCCCCATATCCCTCAATCCCACCCACCCATCACCTCCCCATATCCCTGAATCCCACCCACCCATCACCTCCCCATATCCCTGAATCCCACCCACCCATCACCTCCCCATATCCCTCAATCCCACCCACCTTCATGATACACGCTGATAATCCCATGATTAATAACCACAGCTTGTCATTTTTTGGGGGATATCTAAGTAAGGTCTGGGCTGAACCTCCTCAATATCCAAACAGAGGTACTTACAGCGTGGACTCAGGGATCCATAATTGCGCGGGGGGGACCCTGATGTATGGGGGGCTAACACAGTGCAGAGTGGTAACTGATGGAGTGGAGCAGATAGTTTTTCAGCTCAGTGCTTGAGCTGGTCTGGTGAATGGGGCTCGGATGGATGTTATGCACTCGGTCACTTTCATTCCTTTTCAGTCCACAATGCTGAGGTTATACCCAAGCAGCAGTTTGAAAATCTAGCCAGAGATTGTGCAGCTAATGTGGATCAGTCCCACACTGGGGGAGAGTATCTGCAAACTGAATCCAGCAAGCAGCAGCAGCAATGGGTGGATGAGAGCTATACCAGCTGTGGGAGGGTCAGTACAGAGGGAGTGCTGCACTGTCAGAGGGGCAGTACTGAGGGAGTGCTGCACTGTCGGAGGGTCAGTACTAAGGGAGTGCTGCACTGTCGGTGGGTTAGTACAGAGGGAGTGCTGCACTGTCAGAGGGGCAGTACTGAGGGAGTGCTGCACTGTCAGAGGGGCAGTACTGAGGGAGCGCTGCACTGTCAGAGGGGCAGTACAGAGGGAGTGCTGCACTGTCAGAGGGGCAGTACTGAGGGAGTGCTGCACTGTCAGAGGGTCAGTACTGAGGGAGTGCTGCACTGTTGGTGGGTCAGTACAGAGGGAGTGCTGCACTGTCGGAGGGTCAGTACAGAGGGAGTGCTGCACTGTCAGAGGGGCAGTACTGAGGGAGTGCTGCACTGTCAGAGGGACAGTACTGAGGGAGCGCTGCACTGTCGGAGGGTCAGTACTGAGGGAGTGCTGCACTGTCGGTGGGTCAGTACAGAGGGAGTGCTGCACTGTCGGAGGTACCATCTTTCAGAGGTGACATTAAACTAAGACCCCGTGTGGCCTCTCAGGTGGGTGTATAGTGGAAAGAGAGCGGGCGAGTTCTCCGTGGATGTCCTGGGCCAACATTTATTCCACAACTGCAGTCACAAAGACCGATTATCTGGTCATTACCACATTGCTGTTTGTGGACTCTTGCTGTGTGCAAATTGGCTGGTGCGTTTTCTACCTGGCAACAGATTACATTTCAGTCAAGTACTTCATTGGCTGGAAGCACTTTGGGACATCCTACGGTGGTGAAAGTCTTGGCAGAAATGATAAGTCCAAGATCAAGAGATGGGTGAAGCCAACCATTGAGTGGGAATGAGAGAGTGTCGAGCTGGGAGCCTCTCCTTCAACATGCTCTGGTTTCGAGGGATCTGGGTGAAAATCATTCGGAGATCCCTTGGCTGAGATTTGGAACTGAGTGGCTGCCTCTCGCCAAGTAATTGGCAGCCAGGCCCGAATCTGGCTCTGCCTCAACCAATCAGCTGCTGAAACTCTTATCCATACCTTGTTCGTCCCAGACTCAACTGGGCTGGCCACTGATAGAAACATCAATTCATCCAAACCTCCACTGTGCTGACTCCTAACCCATTCTGTCACATTCACTCATCACCCACAGTGCACAGTGCTCCGAGTGTGGCCTTACCAAGGTATACCGAGATCAGAACTGTGCACGGTGCTCCGAGTGTGGTCTTACCAAGGTACACAGAGATCAGAACTGTGCACGATGCTCCGAGTGTGGTCTTACCAAGGTATACCGAGATCAGAACTGTGCACGGTGCTCCGAGTGTGGTCTTACCAAGGTACACAGAGATCAGAACTGTGCACAGTGCTCCGAGTGTGGTCTTACCAAGGTACACAGAGATCAGAACTGTGCACGGTGCTCCGAGTGTGGTCTTACCAAGGTATACCGAGATCAGAACTGTGCACGGTGCTCCGAGTGTGGTCTTACCAAGGTACACAGAGATCAGAACTGTGCACGGTGCTCCGAGTGTGGTCTTACCAAGGTATACCGAGATCAGAACTGTGCATGGTGCTCCGAGTGTGGTCTTACCAAGGTATACCGAGATCAGAACTGTGCACGGTGCTCCGAGTGTGGTCTTACCAAGGTACACAGAGATCAGAACTGTGCACGGTGCTCCAAGTGTGGTCTTACCAAGGTACACAGAGATCAGAACTGTGCACGGTGCTCCGAGTGTGGTCTTACCAAGGTACACAGAGATCAGAACTGTGCACGGTGCTCCGAGTGTGGTCTTACCAAGGTACACAGAGATCAGAACTGTGCACAGTGCTCCAGATTTGGAATAACCAAGGTATATGGAGGTCAGAACTGTGCACGGTGCTCCAAGTGTGGTCTTACAAAACATCAATACAAGTTCAGAAGCGAGACTGTCCCACCAAACACCTTCAAAAATCTGAGACTGCCGATTTCAGACCCGTCTTCAATCAAAAGATTAGTTGCCAGCCCAGAGAATACAGTAAACTCAAAACTGTGCCCCCAGTCCAACCCAGGATGATGCAGAACCCAGCCACTGCTGCCAAGACCCTCCGAGGAACGCCACCCCACCCTCCCCCACACTTACCATTGATCATCATTGCCGTCAGCAGGATGCCCACTGTCAAGGTTTGGACCATACTGGTCGCCATCCCCGATCGGTCCCGTAATAAACACAATCCTGGACTGATCGGCTGCTGCAGCTTGTCTCCTGCAGATTGTCCCGCACAGTGTCGGAGCACGAGCGAACGAGCCCTCTCCCCCGGGGCGCGCTGGTCCGGATGTTTTTCTGCTCCTCACGGTAATGGCTGGTTGCCCATCACAGATGTTTCTCAACTTCCTCTTTCCTCTAGAAGTCAAGCAGAACAAAGCTTGCAGAGCGTCTCCTGAGAGTACAATCCCAACACCTCTTCTGGGGATGGTCATGTGACCTGTACCTGTCACCGGAACTGACCAACAGGATAATACACCTGTGGTTTTTTATACCCCATATATTTTTCTTTGTTTTTAGGAAGCCTTTATACCCCAGGCCCCTTTTATATATTATTTGTCGAGAGGGCCTTTATTACTCAGGCCCCCCCCCACAATATATATATTTTATAAAATAACTTTATTAAAATCGAATAAATAAAACAAAACTCAAATTAAAATGCCATTCTCGGGGTCGACGATGCACTCCAGTCCCTGCGGTGCCCACCGGTCGCGGAAGGCCTCAAGCGTGCCGGCAGACACCGTATGCTCCTTCTCCAGGGACACCCGGACGCGAACGGAACCGCGGAAGAGGGGCAGGCAATCGGGGAGGACGGACCCCCCCGACGGCCCGCAACCTGGACCTGTGAACTGCCACCTTGGCCAGGCCCAGGAGCAGACCGACGAGGAGATCCTCCTCCCGGCCCACGCCCCTCCGCACCGGGTGCCCAAAGATCAGGAGCGTGGGACTGAAGTGCAGCCAGAATTTGAGGAGCAGCCCCTTCAGATACTCAAATAGGGGCTGCAACCTCGCACATTCCATATATATATGGAACACCGACTAGTCCAGGCCGCAGAAAGTACAGGCGGCCTGGGAGTCCGTGAACCTACTTAAAAGCCTATTGCACGGGACTGCCCTGTGCAAGACCCTTCACCCCAGGTCCCCGATGTAAAGGGGGAAAACTACCGTGTAGAGAGACCTCCATCGGGGTTTCCCCTCGCTGCCAGATGGCCACGCGGACCGCCAGGGCGTGTCCGGCCGGCTGACGAGGGCGAGGAAGTGGAGACTCTGCAGGAGCAGCCCATACAGGAAACCCCTCCGCGCCGATTGGAATGGCACGGAGGGTATTTCCGAGAGGCGGCTCGGGTTGTGCGGGACTGGCTCCCGAGGAGGGTTTGGGGGCCTGGGTTCGATGAGCAGTTCCGGCTGAGCGGGGGTCAGCTTGGCCGGGATCGCTCAGCACTCCCGAGCCCCCTCGCCACCCGCAGTGAGGGGCGTCCCGGGGTTTTCGGCTACTCCTCCGCCCGCCGGACCGTCCCCGGAGTCGGCCGCCCGGACAGCCGAGGCGCTCTCCTCCGCCGGCGGGGGAGCGCCCTGACTGGCGGCGACCATGTTCCAGACTCGGAAAAGATCCCGGTAAAAGACAGGCAACTCCCTCAGAGAGGCGCGGCTAACGGACTCCACCGGGAGCTGCGTGTCGTCTTGAAGGTAGTGACACTGGCGGAAAAAATACGTCGCCAGCGCACACCATCCAGGAGGACGCTCGACGTACAGGTATCTCTGCAGGGTCCGAAGGCGAAGAGTCGCAGCCTGGGTGCGGACGCACACCAGCGACTGGCCGCCCTCCTCAATCGGGAGACTCAGGACCGCGGCAGAGACCCAGTGTTTCCTCTTGCCCCAGAAGAAATCGATGAGTTTCTTCTGGATCTTGGTGGCGAATGCAGGGGGCGGGGCCAAAGTGACCAACCGGTACCACAGGCCACCAGTTGGTTTATGACCAGTGCTCGGCCCCTGTAGGAAAGCATTCGGAGCAGTCCTGTCCAATGCCCCAGTGACTTTCATCTCCAACTCCTGCCAGTTTGCCGGCCAGGCTTCCTCAGCGGGGCTAAGATGGACTCCCAGATAGAGGAGGTGCGTGGTGCTCCACGCAAAAGGTGTTATTTCCTCCGTCAGGGAGTCCACCCGCCATTGACCCACCAGGAGACTGGAACATTTCTCCCAATTGATCCTCGCGGAGGACGCGGCAGAAAAGGTCTGCTGGCAGTCGCGCATCCTCCGCAAGTCAACGGGATCTGTGATTGCGAGGAGCACGTCATCAGCGTAAGCTGAGAGGACGACCCACATGGCCGGCTCGCGCAGAGCCAATCCCGTCAACCTCCTGCGAAGCAGGCACAGGAAGGGCTCCACGCAGATGGTATACAATTGGCCGGACATGGGGCACCCCTGACGCACACCTCTCCCAAAGCGAAGGGGCGCCGTCAAGGACCCGTTAACCTTGACTAGATACTCTGCGGCGGCGTATAAAAGTCGGACCCGGGCCACAAAATGCAGCCCAAGTCAGAAAGCACGCAGAGTCCCGAAAAGGTATTTGTGATCGCCTTCTCCTGATCGAGGGAGAGAAAGGCGACCGACTGACCAGTCCTCTGGGAAAGATGGATCAGGTCCCGGACCAGGTGGATGTTGTCCTTGATGGACCGGCCCAGGACCGTGTAGGACTGGTCGGGGTGGATCATGTGGGCCAGCACGGAGCCCAGGCGGGTAGACATAGCCCAGGCAAAGATCTTATAATCCGTGCTGAGGAGGGAGACCGGATGCCAGTTTTTAAGCAGGCGGAGATCGCCCCTCTTCGGCAGCAGGACGATGACCGCCCTGCGCCACGAGAGGGGCATCTCCCCGGTCGCCAGGCTTTCCCCCAGGACCCACGCGTAATCGTCCCCCAGGACGTCCCAGAACGCCCTGAGGAACTCCACGGTCAACCCATCCAGCCCTGGGGATTTGCCCCTTGAGAGCTGGTGGAGGGCGCCAGTCAGCTCTGCCAACGTGAGCGGAGCCTCCAATCCTTCGGAGCCCTCCGGGCTGACCTGCGGCATGTCCTCCCACAAAACTCTGCGCGCATCCTCGCTGGACGGATCCGGAGAGAACAACGCACTGTAATAAGTATGGAGCAGGAGGCCCATTCCCTCCGGATCCGTGATGGAAGATCCGTCGTCGGCCAGCAGCTCAACGAGCTGCTTACGGACCCCCCGCCATTTTTCCAGCGAGTAGAAGGGAGAGGCGCGGTCCAAATCTTCCAGGATCTGGATCCGCGATCTCACGTACGTGCCTCGGGACCCTATGAGCTGCAGGTCCCTCAGCGCGCCCTTCTCTTTGTACACCTGCCACAGGGCCGGGTCCACGACGGCATGACCGAGGCGGGACTCCAAGTCGAGCACCTCCCTCTTAAGACGCCCGATCTCGGCTTCCCGACTCTTGGTCGACCCCTTCGCGTACTCCTGACAGAAGACGCGGATGTGAGTCTTGCCCACATCCCACCATCGCCTCAAGGAGGGGAAGCCCCCCTGCTTCCTTCTCCAGTCGGCCCAGAATCGACAGAACGAGTCCCGAAATCGCTCGTCCTCCAGCAGCCGGTTGTTAAAGTGCCAGTACGCGGACCCCGCCCGCGCGCGGAGCAGAGTAAACTCCGCCCACACCAGGCGGTGGTCCAAGCACGGCACCAGCCGCATGGAGGTCGCCGAGACACGGGAGACGTATGCCTGTGTGAAGTAGAGGCGGTCGATTCGGAACCCTCCTCCTCCAGACCTCCACGTGAAGGCGCTGGAGTCGGGATGGAGATTCCGCCAGATGTCCGCCAAGTTAAGGGAGCTGATCAGTCCCCTCAACCTCTCCACCGACGCTTGGCCGCGTTGGGGACCGGAGCGATCCCCCACCTCGAGAGTGCAGTTAAAATCCCCCCCGAGGATGATGCACTCGCCGCTATCGATGGAGCTCAAGAGAGCAGACACTTCTTCAAAGAAGCGCGCTTGCAACGCGCCGGGCCTGAAGAAAAAAGAAGAAAAAAAAAACAAACAAAAAAAAACGGGGGTTAGATACAGAGTAAAGCTCCCTAAAAAAAAAATATAAGTGTATATAAAGTGGGCCTGAGGAATAAAGGCCCCCTCGACATAAAAAAAAATGGGGTTAGATACAGATTAAAGCTCCCTCTACACTGTCCCATCAAAAAAAAATTTAAAAATGGGTTAGATATAAAAAGAAAAAAAAAAACTGGGTTAGATACAGAGTAAAGCTCCCTCTACACTGCCCCCATCAAACACTCCCAGAACAGGTACAGCACGGGGGTTAGATACAGAGTAAAGCTCCTTCTACACTGTCCCCATCAAACACTCCCCAGGACAGGTACAGCACGGGGGTTAGATACAGAGGAAAGCTCCCTCTACAAAGAAAAAAAAAAGAAAAGAAAAAAAAAGAAAAAAAAAAATGGGGTTAGATACAGAGTAAAGCTCCCTGTACACTGTCCCCCATCAGACACTCCCAGGACAGGTACAGTACGGGGGTTAGATACAGAGTAAAGCTCCCTCTGCAAAGAAAAAAAAAAGAAAAGAAAAAAAACGAGAAAAAAAACGGGGTCAGATACAGAGTAAAGCTCCCCCTACACTGTCCCATCAAACACTCCCAGGACAGGTACAGTACGGGGGTTAGATCCAGAGTAAAGCTCCCTCGCCATTGTCCCATTTATTAGTCGAGAGGCTGCGATCAAGCTGCCCGCTGTGCCTTTTGCTTTGCCCCGCCAAACTGGCACACGGCGACAGCGGCAGAGAGCAGTTGCGTGCACCACGTGACGCAGCTGTGTTGAGAGGAAGTTTGGACAGCCAGAGCTGCGGAAAACATCACTGAGTCTCTGCTTCCTGCTGCTCGTAAATGAAGTGTTTCTGGGAGCTGTGAAGCCGCAGTCAGGCAGAGGTAAGCCCGGGGAGCTTTCAGTCTCTGTTTCGGGGAGGCTGGGAGTGCGGGGAGAGAGCGAGAGGGTGACGCAGAGAGAGAGGGAAGGAGAGTGACGAGATACTGAGCGCTGGCGAGGAGAGAGGAGGAGGATATGTTGTTTGCTGAGGCTTCTGTCAGCGTAAATTCTGCTCAGTGGCAGGAAGTTGTGGTTTGAGCCGGTCCCCCAGGTTCTACCTCTGAGCCAGGAACAAGAGAGTAGGTGGAGAGGGGCGAGGTGGGTGTAGGAGGGTGAGGTCGCAGTTTAATTCTGACATTCAGTGCGACTTAATTGGGGTCTGCGTCTGGTAGGTTACAGGGCTGCAAGGAACAAAGAGAGGTCGAGGGGGTTGAGGGGGGTGGAGTTGCTGGGGGTGGAGAGAGTGCACTGCTCTGAATTACCCTGACCTCCCCTCATTTACCCCACAGGGCTCCCTGTTCCTCTCAGCCCATCCTGCAACAAAGATGGTGACAACCCAAGCCTCCTCCTCCCAGCTTGTGTGGGTAGTTTATGACCCACCGGGTTTTCCCCTCGACAGTGCTCACTGCACTGGCGATTAATAGCTGTCTGTTAAATTCACAGGGAGGCCTTACTTGTATCTTGAGGGACAAGGGTGCAGCCCCCCATAGCCAAATAGCCTGCAGCTTCCAGGGCCACATTGTGTCGCAGAGTGGCAAGCAGTCACCACAAGCTGATGCTTGCTCTGTCCTGCTCTTTCTGTCTCCCTCTCCGAGCAGACTCAGGTACTGAGAAGGCAGAAAGCGAAAGAGAGAGAAAAAGCAGGGACAGAGAGTGAGAGAAGGGTGAAAGAAAGAGTGGGAGACCGTGAAGAGGAGAAGAGCGAGAGATACAGAGAAAGAGAGAGACAGAGAGAGAGGGGAGGGGAGAGTGAGACAGAAGTAGAGTGTGAGGGCGAGAGAGAACATTGGAGGGGGAGAGAGAGAAACAGGGTGGAGAGAAAGGAGGGAAGAGAGATGGGGGAGAGACAGGCAGAAAGACAGAGAGAGAGACAGAGAGACAGACAGAGAGATAGAGAGAGGGGGAGAGACGGACAGAGAGATAGAGAGAGGGAGAGAGACAGACAGAGAGATAGCGAGAGGGGGAGAGACAGAGAGACAGACAGAGAGAGAGACAGAGAGAGGGAGAGAGACAGACAGAGATAGAGAGAGGGAGAGAGACAGAGAGACAGACAGATAGAGAGAGGGAGAGAGACAGAGAGATAGAGAGAGGGAGAAAGTCAGAGAGATAGAAAGAGGGGGAGAGACAGAGAGATGTGGAAGAAAATAAAATATTCTTTCAGATAACTGGAGTGGTGTTGATGATGCTTGCTTCGTCAAGTAGCCTCTTGAGATCTGATATGTCAATGGAACATATTTATCTGTCTCAACGGAAATAAATCTTGACCAGACAGCAACCCACACACAGACACAGCGACAGAAAATGATGAAATGAGGATGAAACAAGACAGTTAGATTTCCATAGGCCACAGGCTCCACAGACACTGACTCTCACCGGGGTACGGGTTCCACACACACTGACTCTCACTGGGGTATGGGTTCCACACACACTGATTCTCACTGGGAAATGGGTTCCACACACACTGACTCTCACTGGGGTACGGGTTCCACACACACTGACTCTCACTGGGGTACGGGTTCCACACACACACTCTCACTGGGGTACGGGTTCCACACACACTGACTGTCACTGGGGTACGGGTTCCACACACACTGACTCTCACTGGGGTACGGGTTCCACACACACTGACTCTCACTGGGGTACGGGTTCCACACACACTGACTCTCACTGGGGTACGGGTTCCACACACACTGACTCTCACTGGGGTACGGGTTCCACACACACTGACTCTCACTGGGGTACGGGTTCCACACACACTGACTCTCACTGGGGTACGGGTTCCACACACACTGACTCTCACTGGGAAATGGGTTCCACACACACTGTCTCTCACCGGGGTACGGGTTCCACACACACTGACTCTCACTGGGGTACGGGTTCCACACACACTGACTCTCACTGGGGTACGGGTTCCACACACACTGACTCTCACTGGGGTACGGGTTCCACACACACTGACTCTCACTGGGATACGGGTTCCACACACACTGACTCTCACTGGGGTACGGGTTCCACACACACTGACTCTCACTGGGGTACGGGTTCCACACACACTGACTCTCACTGGGGTACGGGTTCCACACACACTGACTCTCACTGGGGTACGGGTTCCACACACACTGACTCTCACTGGGGTACGGGTTCCACACACACTGACTCTCACTGGGAAATGGGTTCCACACACACTGACTAACTGGGGTACGGGTTCCACACACACTGACTCTCACTGGGGTACGGGTTCCACACACACTGACTCTCACTGGGGTACGGGTTCCACACACACTGACTCTCACTGGGGTACGGGTTCCACACACACTGACTCTCACTGGGGTACGGGTTCCACACACACTGACTCTCACTGGGGTACGGGTTCCACACACACTGACTCTCACTGGGGTACGGGTTCCACACACACTGACTCTCACTGGGGTACGGGTTCCACACACACTGACTCTCACTGGGAAATGGGTTCCACACACACTGACTCTCACTGGGGTACGGGTTCCACACACACTGACTCTCACTGGGGTACGGGTTCCACACAAATGGATTAGTGCATCGAATGATGCTCTGGTGACAAGGTTATATCCACGACATGACCCTGTCATACCTCTTCACCGACTGGTCTGCTGTGTTTTTCTGAATGTTTTATTGTAATTAGTTTGCAGTGCACTCCGTAATGTTGTCATATGTGTTGATGTGTGCACACTGCTCTGAAATGCCAAAACACAAATAGCAAAAATGTAGTCGCCATGTGCCTTTCAAATGGGAGTGGTTATCCATTGTTATCATTGGTTCTGGAGTTCATGCATCATCATTAACTGATCAGAGCGTGGGATTCGGAGAACATCAGCCAGAATTCCTGCTTCTGATCACTGTGTGAGTAAACATGTGTGTATGTTTCTGTGCAGGACTGTGTGTGTGCGTGTGTTTGTGTCTGTGCAGGACTATGTGTGTGCCTGTGTGTGTGTCTCTGTTTAGTCTGTGTGTGTGTCTCTGTGTTTGTGTGAGTGTGACTGCATGCGTGTCCTTGTGTGTGCATCTATAATTGTATGTCACAGGCACACAGACACACACATGGACATAGGCACACTCACACAAACTCACAGCATGTGCCTATGTCAGTGTGTCTGTGTGTGTGTGTGTGCGTGTGTGTCTATTTGTGTGTATGTGTGTATCTATGTCCGTGTGTCTGTGTGTGTCTGTGTCTGTTTGTGTCTCTGTCTGTGTGTGTGTCTATGGCTGTGTGCGCATCTATGTCTGTCTGTGTGCCTGTGTTTATGTTCGTTGTGTGTCTCTGTGTCTATGTCTGTATGCATGTCTGTGTCTGTGTGTGTGTTTGTGTGTGTCTATATCTGGGTGTCTGTGTGTGTCTATGCCTGTATGTGTCTGTCTGTATGTGTCTATGTCTGTGTGTCTATGTCTGTGTGTGTATCTATGCCTCTGTGTGTGTGTGTGTATATGTCTGTGTGTGTCTATGTCTGTTTGTGTGTCTATGTCTGTGTGTGTATCTATGCCTGTGTGTGTCTGTGTGTCTACGTCTGTGTTTGTATCTATGTCTGTGTGTCCATGTCTGTCTGTGTGTCTGTGTATGTGTCTATGTCTGTGTCTGTGTGTCTGTGTGAATTTGCACCTGCTCTTTCAAAGAACAATCCAGTTAATTCCACTCTGCAGCTCTTTCCCCCAGATCCCGGCAGCTTTCCCTCCTTCAAGTATTTATCCAATTCCCTTTTGAAGACTAATATTGACTCGACATCCACTACTCTCTCAGGCAGCAGTTCTGAACCAAACCACTCGTTTTCCCCCATGTCGCCTCTGGTCCTTTTGCCAGTCGTCTTCAATCTGTACCCCCTGGTTATCGACCCTTCAGCCACTGGAAACAGTTTCTACTAATTTCTTCTAAACCCTTCATGATTTTAAACACCTCGATCAAATCTCCTTTTCAGCTTCTCTGCTCTAAGGAGAACAACCCCAGCTTCTCCAGTCTATCAGCGTAACTGTAATAATCTCATCCCAGGAACCGTTCCAGTAAAACTCTTCAGTACGTTCACTGAAGCCTCCACGTCCTTCCTAAAATATGGTCCCAGAATTGGACACAAGACTCCAGCTGGGACTGACACCCTGTCCTGCTATTGACAGAATCCAAGTTGCTGCAATGCCCGAGTAGAAATTAACAAGTCTGGGGACAGGAGGGAGTAGAGAGAGGAATAAGTTAGGAATAGAGAGTAGAGCAGTAAGCTGAAGAGATGGGGTGGTGTTTATATAGACTGAACAGCTTTAATATTTCTCTCCGAGGTGCTAGTATAATCCAGTACAGACTGGTAGGGCTGAATGGCCTGTTTTAGTGCTGTATAGTCCGAGCGGCTCTCTCCGGGATCCGGAATTCCCTCCACTGAGCTTCTCTGCCTCACCCTCCCCTCCTTTAAGATACTCCTTAAAAGGTAACTCTTTCACCAGGTCTACATGCATTATGATGACTGAGGTGGGAGGAGTGCACTGTTTATTCTAGTTTCACTTCTCCACAGGTCACAACACAAATTTAAATATTTTCCCACTTACGGATATGGTCAATCATCATCTCTATTTTTATCACAGAATAAAACACACCAACCAGGTTTCTTAAATAAATAACAAAATTATCACTTTATTATAAACCAAGTCTTAACCAGTAATGAAGCAAAGCATAAACACACAGATTGAAAGATAAAAGTTTCCTTTTTTCCTTACACACACACACCCCGAAGTACACGTAGGTGGGTCACTGGGATCTTTTAGAACAGTTCTTTTCAGGTGGTGTTGAGAATTAATTTAGCAGGCTTTTCTTCAACGACAGGAGACGAGATGAGTTGACACAATGAACTTCTTAGGGTCTTTTAGAGAGGTGCTGGAAAGCTGAGCTGGGTTGTGGTCTTCTCTCCTTCCTTGGGAATTTTCTTTTCTCCTTGGAAGTTCTCTCCCTTTTTATACAGTTCAACCCCAACTCAAAATAATTCAAAAGTGAAACCGACAACAGGAGGTCAACCTTTTGAACTCCATCAATCTTGACCTGTCACATCTTTGTAAACCACTTCTCCAGGTGTCCAAAGTCTTCTGTTGTTCATTGAGCTGGAAGTCAGGTGGTATCCCGGAAAAGCTTGTTGTTGTTGTTGCTGGAAGTCAGGTGGTTTCCCGGAAAGGCTTGTTTCCCTCACAAGACCTCTCAGTGCCCCTTTTAAAAAACATTTCAGGGACTGTTTTTCAAAGTCAAGTGGCCTTTACATGATCTCCTTTGAAACCCCAAAGTTTAACATTTCTTCAGTCTTTCAATAATGAATCCTCAAAAAATATATTCAACAAAACACAGAGGTACCTGCGTAACAGTACCTAGCCAGAATAGAAGCCCAAGACAGTTACACAGCGGAGTCTTCTGATACTGATCATTGCTTCATTACTGCCCCTCTGACAGTGCAGCATTCCCTCAGTACTGACCCTCCGACAGTGCAGTGCTCCCTCAGTACTGACCCTACGTTGGGGGGTGGGGGGTGGGGGGGGGTGGAGCTTGTGGGTGGTGGTGAGTGATGTGGGGGTGTTGGTGAGTGGATTGGATGCCGTGCCTTCATTCGCTGAAGCTGGCCGCGACGTTGGATGAGGGCCGGTGACTGTTGAGGTAGTTTGTTTTGGTGGAGTTGAGGCTCTGGTTTCCTGTTGAAAACCCAGAAAATCCTGTCTTATTTTTCAACAACAAAACATGTGCAGGAATGAATTACAACAGCTCGTCAAATGGAGGAGAATGCCTCAAGTTTCTTATAAAATTGTAATCTCCTGGGGGGAACATGGCTCAGGACCCCCACAGGTGACCCTCCCATTCCCTGCTCAATCCTGTCTTTCTCCAAGAGGCCTGAAGGAATTCTGCCTCTGGTCCACACCCCAGGAACTGCTTCTTTCAATGTGTCAGGGCTTTGTTTTTCTTGAGCTGTCAGCTTTTCAGGCTCTGTGTCAGCTCCTTTCCTTTTTTAGAAACTGCTTTTCGAAGCTGGCCCTGTGGGAGAGGGAGAGGGAGAAAGTGAGCGAGCAGTCGGCAGAGAAAGATTCAGAAAGAGAATGCAAGTGCGACACGGAGGCCGAGCGAGAGACACGGCTGGGAGAGAGAGGGACAGAGAGAGAGAAAGGGGGAGAGAGAAAGAAAGAGAGGGAGAGAAACAGAGACAGAATGAGCTAACTAGATAGAAATGGCAAAATGGAAACATGCTGTTCAGTCCTCCTGTCTTGTTCATTGTCCACTCAAACTGTATCCTCATCCCATATTCCCACATCCCCCTTTCATTCGGACACCTGTCTAGACTGTTCTCAGTATCAGCACACTATCTGCTTCAGTCACAAACTCCAGTAGTTTCTGAGCCTCAGAACCCTCCGTGCTACCAAGCTTTCTCCTGCTGTCTGCCCTAAATCTCTAACGTCTGAATAAGAAAATGAGAGACATGCGGGAAAGAGACAGTCAGAAAGAGGGAGGGGCAGAGAGAGAAAGAGAGAGAAAGAGCGACAGAGAGAGACAGAGATGGAGAGGCATGGAGAGAGAGAGATAGATAGAGGGAGAGACAGAGGGATGGAGAGGCATGGAGAGAGAGAGAGAGTCAGAGGGAGAAACAGAGATGGAGAGGCAGGAGAGAGTGTCAGAGGGACAGACAGAGATGGAGAGGCATGGAGAGAGGGAGAGACATTGAGATGGAGAGGTATGGAGAGAGGGAGAGACAGAGAGATGGAGAGGTATGGAGTGACAAAGAAAGGGAGAGTCAAAGAGGAACAGAGAGAGAGAGAGTGGGAGAAGCTTGGAAAGAGAGACAGAGGGAAAATCAAAGAGAGGGAGAGGCATGGAAAGAGAGAGAGAGAGACAGAGAGATGGAGAGGCATAGAGAGAGAGAGGGAGAAACAGAGAGATGGAGAGGCATTGAGAGAGAAAGAGAGAGACAGACAGAGGGAGAGATGGAGAGAGAGGGAGAGACAGAGAGATGGAGAGGCATAGAGAGAGAGAGAGGGAGAGACAGAGAGATGGAGAGGTATGGAGAGACACAGAAAGGGAGAGGCAAAGAGGGACAGAGAGAGAGAGTGGGAGAGGCTTGGAGAGAGAGACAGAGGGAGAGACAGAGAGATAGTGAGGCACCAAAAGTCAGAGAGAGGGAGAGGCACAGACAGAGAGAGAGAAGGAGGGAGAGACAGAGAGATGGAGAGGCAGAGGGAGAGACAGAGAGATGGGGAGAGAGAGGGAGAGACAGAGAGATGGAGAGGTATGGAGAGACACAGAAAGGGAGAGGCAAAGAGGGACAGAGAGAGAGAGCGGGAGAGGCTTGGAGGGAGAGACAGAGAGATAGAGAGGCATGGAGAGAGAGAGAGACAGACAGACAGAGGGAGAGATGGAGAGATAGAGAAGCACCAAGAGTCAGAGAGAGGGAGAGGCACTGAGAGTCAGAGAGAGAGGGAAAGGCAGTGAGAGGGAGAGACATGGGGAGAGAGGGAGAGGCAGAGAAAGACAGAGAGATGAAGAGGCAAAGTGAGAGGCAGAGACATGGGGATGGGGATAGCGAAAGAGAGAGACAGAGTGACACAGACACAACAAAGGGAGAGAGAATCACAGAGACAGAGAAAGGAAGAGAGTCACGTCAACGACAGAGGGGAAATGACCGACAGAGAGTGAGAGTAAGAGAGAAATGTAGATGAAATAGTTGAAAAAGGGAGTTAGACAGAGGAGTGAAAGAATGAGATAGAGCAGCAGTCAGTGAGGGTAAGAGACATTGTCACTCATGCACATAGCGGTAGATAACAGGGCACCGACCCCTGTAACTGGCACCGACCCCTGTAACAGGCACCGACCCCTGTAACTGGCACCGACCCCTGTAACTGGCACCGACCCCTGTAACAGGCACCGAACCCTGTAACTCGCACCGATCCCTGTAACTGGCACCGACCCCTGTAACAGGAACCGACCCCTGTAACTGGCACCGACCCCTGTAACAGGCACCGACCCCTGTAACTGGCACCGACCCCTGTAACTGGCACCAACCCCTGTAACAGGCACCGAACTCTGTAACTCGCACCGACCCCTGTAACTGGCACCGACCCCTGTAACTGGCACCGACCCTTGTAACTGGCACCGAACCCTGTAACAGGCACCGACCCCTGTAACAGGCACCGACCTCTGTAACTGGCACCGACCCCTGTAACTGGCACCGACCCCTGTAACAGGCACCGACCCCTGTAACTGGCATCGACCCCTGTAACTGGCACCGACACCTGTAACAGGCACCGAACCCTGTAACAGGCACCGACCCATGTAACAGGCACCGACCCCTGTAACTGGCACCGACCACTGTAACAGGCACCGAACACTGTAACAGGCACCGACCCCTGTAACAGGCACCGACCCCTGTAACAGGCACCGACCCCTGTAACTGGCACCGACCCTGTAACAGGCACCGACCCCTGTAACTCGCACCGACCCCTGTAACTCGCACCGACCCCTGTAACTGGCACCGACCCTGTAACTCACACCGACCGCTGTAACTGACACCGACCCTGTAACAGGCACCGACCCTGTAACAGGCACCGACCCCTGTAACTCGCAGCGACCCTGTAACAGGCACTGACCCCTGTAACTCGCACCGACCCCTGTAACTCGCACCGACCCCTGTAACTGGCACCGACCCTGTAACAGGCACCGACCCCTGTAACAGGCACCGACCCCTGTAACAGGCACCGACCCTGTAACTGGTACCGACCCCTGTAACAGGCACCGACCCCTGTAACTGGCACTGACCACTGTAACAGGCACCGACCCCTGTAACAGGCACCGACCCCTGTAACAGGCACCGACCCCTGTAACTGGGACCGACCCCTGTAACTCGCACCGACCCCTGTAACTCGCACCAACCCTGTAACTGGCACCGACACCTGTAACAGGCACCGACCCTGTAACTGGCACCGACCCCTGTAACAGGCACCGACCCCTGTAACTGGCACTGACCACTGTAACAGGCACCGACCCCTGTAACAGGCACCGACCCCTGTAACAGGCACCGACCCCTGTAACTGGGACCGACCCCTGTAACTCGCACCGACCCCTGTAACTGGCACCGACCCTGTAACTGGCACCGACACCTGTAACTGGCACCGACCCCTGTAACTGGCACCGACCCCTGTAACTCGCGCCGACCCTGTAACTGGCACCGACCCCTGTAACTGGCACCGACCCTGTAACTCGCACTGACCCTGTAACTGGCACCGACCCCTGTAACTGGCACCGACCCCTGTAACTCGCACTCACCCCTGTAACTGGCAATGGCTCCTGTAACTGGCACCGACCCCTGCAACTGGCACCGACCCCTGGAACTCGCACCGACCATGTAACTGGCATCTACCCCTGTAACTCGCACCGACCCCTGTAACTCGCACCGACCCCTGTAACTGGCACCGACCCCTGTAACTCGCACCGACTCCTGTAACTCGCACCGACCCCTGTAACTCGCACAGACCCCTGTAACTGGCACCGACCCTGTAACTCGCACCGACCCCTGTAACTGGCACCGACTCCTGTAACTGGCAATGGCCCCTGTAACTCGCACCGACTCCTGTAACTCGCACCGACCCCTGTAATTCGCACCGACCCCTGTAACTGGCAATGGCCCCTGTAACTCGCACCGACTCCTGCAACTCGCACCAACCCCTGTAACTCGCACCGATCCCTGTAACTCGCACCGACCCCTGTAACTGGCACCGACCCCTGTAACTGGCACCGACCCCTGTAACTGGCACCGACCCCTGTAACTCGCACCGACCCCTGTAACTGGCAATGGCCCTGTAACTCGCACTGATCCCTGTAATTCGCAACGACTCCTGTAACTGGCACCGACCCCTGTAACTCGCACCGACCCCTGTAACTGGCACCGACCCTGTAATTCGCACCGACCCTGTAACTGGCACCGAGCCCTGTAATTCGCACCGACCCCTGTAACTGGCACTGACCCCTGTAACTGGCACCGACCCCTGTAACTCGCACCGACCCCTGTAACTGGCAATGGCCCTGTAACTGGCACCGACCCCTGTAACTCGCACCGACCCCTGTAACTCGCACCGACCCCTGTAACTGGCACCGACCCTGTAACTCGCACCGACCCCTGTAACTCGCACCGACCACTGTAACTGGCACCGACCCTGCAACTCGCACCGACCCCTGTAACTGGCATCGACCCGTAACTGGCACCGACCCTGTAACTGGGACCGACCCCTGTAACTCGCACCGACCCCTGTAACTGGCACCGACCCCTGTAACTGGCACCGACCCCTGTAACTGGCAATGGCCCCTGTAACTCGCACCGACCCCTGTAACTGGCACCGACCCCTGTAACTGGCACCGATCCCTGTAACTGGCACCGACCCCTGTAACTGGCAGCGACCCCTGTAACTGGCAGCGACCCCTGTAACTGGCACCGACCCCTGTAACTGGCACCGACCCCTGTAACTCGCACCGACCCCTGTAACTGGCAATGGCCCATGTAACTGGCACCGACCCCTGTAACTCGCACCGACTCTGTAACTGGCACCGACCTCTGTAACTGGCACCGACCCTGTAACTGGCACCGACCTCTGTAACTGGCACCGACCCTGTAACTGGCATCGACCCTGTAACTCGCACCGAACCCTGTAACTGGCACCGACCCCTGTAACTGGCAATGGCCCCGGTAACTCGCACCGACTCCTGTAACTGGCACCGACCCTGTAACTGGCATCGACCCTGTAACTCGCACCGAACCCTGTAACTCGCACCGACCCCTGTAACTGGCAATGGCCCCGGTAACTCGCACCGACTCCTGTAACTGGCACCGACCCTGTAACTGGCATCGACCCTGTAACACGCACCGAACCCTGTAACTCGCACCGACCCCTGTAACTGGCAATGGCCCCGGTAACTCGCACCGACTCCTGTAACTGGCACCGACCCTGTAACTGGCATCGACCCTGTAACTCGCACCGAACCCTGTAACTCGCACCGACTCCTGTAACTGGCACCGACCCCTGAAACTGGCACCGACCCCTGAAACTCGCACCGACCATGTAACTGGCATCGACCCCTGTAACTCGCACCGACCCCTGTAACTCGCACCGACCCTGTAACTGGCACCGACCCATGTAACTGGCACCGACCCTGTAATTCGCACCGACTCCGGTAAAAGGCACCCACCCCTGTAACTCCCAGCGACCCTGTAACTGGCACCGACCCCTGTAACTGGCACCGACCCATGTAACTGGCACCGACCCTGTAATTCGCACCGACTCCTGTAATTCGCACCGACCCCTGTAACTGGCAGCGACCCTGTAATTCGCACCGACCCCTGTAATTCGCACCGACTCCTGTAATTCGCACCGACCCCTGTAACTGGCACCGACCCCTGTAACTGGCACCGACTCCTGTAACTGGCATCGACTCCTGAAACTGGCACCGACCCCTGTAACTGGCACTGACTCCTGTAACTGGCACCGACCCCTGTAACTCGCACCGACTCCTGTAACTGGCATCGACCCCTGTAACTGGGACCGACCCCTGTAACTCGCACCGACTCCTGTAACTCGCACCGACCCCTGTAACTGGCACCGACCCCTGCAACAGGCAATGGCCCCTGTAACTCGCACCGACCCCTGTAACTCGCACCGACCCTGTAACACGCACCGACCCCTGTAACTGGCACCGACCCCTGTAACTCGCACCGACCCCTGTAACTCGCACCGACCCCTGTAACTCGCTCCGACCCCTGCAACAGGCAATGGCCCCTGTAACTGGCACCGACCCCTGTAACTCGCTCCGACCCCTGCAACAGGCAATGGCCCCTGTAACTCGCACCGACCCCTGTAACTCGCACCGACCCCTGTAACTGGCACCGACCCCTGCAACAGGCAATGGCCCCTGTAACTCGCACCGACCCTGTAACTCGCACCGACCCCTGTAACTGGCACTGACCCCTGTAACTGGCACCGACACTGTAACTGGCACCGACCCCTGTAACTGGCACCGACCCCTGTAACTTGCACCGACCCCTGTAACTCGCACCGACCCCTGTAACTGGCACCGACCCCTGCAACAGGCAATGGCCCCTGTAACTCGCACCGACCCTGTAACTCGCACCGACCCCTGTAACTGGCACCGACCCCTGTAACTCGCACCGACCCCTGTAACTGGCACCGACCCTGTAACCCGCACCGACCCTTGCAACTGGCACCGACCCCTGTAACTGGCATCGACCCCTGTAACTGGGACCGACCCCTGTAACTCGCACCGACTCCTGTAACTCGCACCGACTCCTGTAACTGGCACCGACTCCTGCAACTCGCAACGACCCCTGTAACTGGCATCGACCCCTGTAACTGGCACCGACCCCTGCAACAGGCAATGGCCCCTGTAACTCGCACCGACCCCTGTAACTCGCACCGACCCTGTAGCTCGCACCGACCCCTGTAACTGGCACTGACTCCTGTAACTGGCACCGACCCTGAAACTGGCACCGACTCCTGCAACTCGCAACGACCCCTGTAACTGGCATCGACCCCTGTAACTGGCACCGACCCCTGTAACTCGCAACGACCCCTGTAACTGGCATCGACCCCTGTAACTGGCACCGACCCCTGTAACTCGCACCGACCCCTGTAACTGGCACCGACCCCTGTAACTCGCACCGACCCCTGTAACTGGCACTGATCCCTGTAACTCGCACTGATCCCTGTAATTCGCACCGACCGCTGTAACTGGCACCGACCCCTGTAACTCGCACTGATCCCTGTAATTCGCACCGACTCCTGTAACTGGCACCGACCCCTGTAACTGGCACCGGCCCCTGTAACAAGCACCGACCCCTGTAACTGGCACCGACCCCTGTAACTTGCACCGACCCCTGTAACTGGCACCGACCCTGGAATTCGCACCGACTCCTGTAACTGGCACCGACCCCTGTAACTCGCACCGACCCCTGTAACTGGCACCGACCCCTGTAACTGGCACCGACCCTGGAATTCGCACCGACTCCTGTAACTGGCACCGACCCCTGTAACTCGCACCGACCCCTGTAACTGGCACCGACCCCTGTAACTGGCACCGACCCCTGTAATTCGCACCGACCCCTGTAACTGGCATCGACCCCTGTAACTGACAACGTTCCCTGTAACTCGCACCGACCCCTGTAATTCGCACCGACCCCTGTAACTCACACCGACCCCTGTAACTCACACCGACCCCTGTAACTGGCACCGACCCTGTAACTGGCACCAACCCTGTAACTGGCACCGAAACTGTAACTGGCACCGACCCCTGTAACTGGCACCGAAACTGTAACTGGCACCGACCCCTGTACCTGGCACCGGCACCTGTAACTGGCACCGACCCCTGTAACTGGCACCGACCCCTGTAACTCGCACTGATCCCTGTAATTCGCAACGACTCCTGTAACTCGCACCGACCCCTGTAACTGGCACCGACCCCTGTAACTGGCACCGACCCTGTAACTCGCACCGACCCCTGTAACTGGCACCGACCCCTGTAACTGGCAACGACCCTGTAATTCGCACCGAGCCCTGTAACTCGCACCGACCCCTGTAACTGGCACCGACCCCTGTAATTCCCACTGACTCCTGTAACTGGCACCGACCCCTGTAACTGGCACCGACCCCTGTAATTCGCACCGACTCCTGTAACTGACACCGACCCCTGTAACTCGCACCGACCCTGTAATTGGCACCGACCCCTGTAACTGGCACCGACCCCTGTAACTCGCACCGACCCTGTAATTGGCACCGACCCCTGTAACTGGCACCGACCCCTGTAACTCGCACCGACCCTGTAATTGGCACCGACCCCTGTAACTGGCACCGACCCCTGTAACTCGCACCGACCCTGTAATTGGCACCGACCCCTGTAACTGGCACCGACCCCTGTAACTCGCACCGACCCCTGTAACTCGCACCGACCCCTGTAACTCGCACCGACCCCTGTATCTCGCACCGACCCCTGTAATTCGCACCGACCCCTGTAACTCGCACCGACCCCTGTAACTCGCACCGACCCCTGTAACTGGCACCGACCCCTGTAACTCGCACCGACCCCTGTAACTGGCACCGACCCCTGTAACTCGCACCGACCCCTGTAACTGGCACCGACCCCTGTAACTCGCACCGACCCCTGTAACTCGCACTGATCCCTGTAATTCGCAACGACTCCTGTAACTCGCACCGACCCCTGTAACTGGCACCGACCCCTGTAACTGGCACCGACCCCTGTAACTGGCACCGACCCTGTAACTGGCACCGAGCCCTGTAACTCGCACCGACCCCTGTAACTGGCACCGACCCCTGTAACTGGCACCGACCCCTGTAATTCGCACCGACTCCTGTAACAGGCACCGACCATGTAACTCGCACCGACCCCTGTAACTAGCATCGACCCTGTAATTGGCACCCACCCCTGTAACTGGCAATGGCCCCTGTAACTGGCACCGACCCCTGTAACTCGCACCAAATCCTGTAACTGGCAATGGCCCATGTAACTGGCACCGACCCCTGTAACTCGCACCGACTCTGTAACTGGCACCGACCCCTGTAACTGGCACCGACCCTGTAACTGGCATCGACCCTGTAACTTGCACCGAACCCTGTAACTGGCACCGACCCCTGTAACTCGCACCGACCCCTGTAACTGGCAATGGCCCCGGTAACTCGCACCGACTCCTGTAACTGGCACCGACCCCTGAAACTGGCACCGACCCCTGAAACTCGCACCGACCCCTGTAACTCGCACCGACCCCTGTAACTCGCACCGACCCTGTAACTGGCACCGACCCATGTAACTGGCACCGACCCTGTAATTCGCACCGACTCCGGTAAAAGGCACCCACCCCTGTAACTCCCAGCGACCCTGTAACTGGCACCGACCCCTGTAACTGGCACCGACCCATGTAACTGGCACCGACCCTGTAATTCGCACCGACTCCTGTAATTCGCACCGAGCCCTGTAACTGGCAGCGACCCTGTAATTCGCACCGACTGCTGTAATTCGCACCGACTCCTGTAATTCGCACCGACTCCTGTAATTCGCACCGACCCCTGTAACTCCCAGCGACCCTGTAACTGGCACCGACCCCTGTAACTGGCACCGACCCCTGTAACTGGCACCGACTCCTGTAACTGGCACCGACTCCTGTAACCCGCACCGACCCCTGTAACTGGCACCGACCCCTGCAACAGGCAATGGCCCCTGTAACTCGCACCGACTCCTGAAACTGGCACCGACCCCTGTAACTCGCACCGACTCCTGTAACCCGCACCGACCCCTGTAACTGGCACCGACCCCTGCAACAGGCAATGGCCCCTGTAACTCGCACCGACTCCTGTAACTGGCATCGACCCCTGTAACTGGCACCGACCCCTGCAACAGGCAATGGCCCCTGTAACTCGCACCGACTCCTGTAACTGGCATCGACCCCTGTAACTGGCACCGACCCCTGTAACTCGCACCGACTCCTGTAACTGGCATTGACCCCTGTAACTGGGACCGACCCCTGTAGCTCGCACCGACTCCTGTAACCCGCACCGACCCCTGTAACTGGCACCGACCCCTGCAACAGGCAATGGCCCCTGTAACTCGCACCGACCCCTGTAACTCGCACCGACCCCTGTAACTGGCACCGACCCCTGCAACAGGCAATGGCCCCTGTAACTCGCACCGACCCTGTAACTCGCACCGACCCCTGTAACTGGCACTGACCCCTGTAACTGGCACCGACCCTGTAACTGGCACCGACCCCTGTAACTGGCACCGACCCCTGTAACTCGCACCGACCCCTGTAACTGGCACCGACCCTGTAACCCGCACCGACCCTTGCAACTGGCACCGACCCCTGTAACTGGCATCGACCCCTGTAACTGGGACCGACCCCTGTAACTCGCACCGACTCCTGTAACTCGCTCCGACTCCTGTAACTCGCTCCGACTCCTGTAACTGGCACCGACCCCTGTAACTGGCACCGACCCCTGTAACTGGCATCGACCCCTGTAACTGGGACCGACCCCTGTAACTCGCACCGACTCCTGTAACTCGCTCCGACTCCTGTAACTCGCTCCGAACCCTGCAACTGGCATCGACCCCTGTAACTGGCACCGACCCCTGCAACAGGCAATGGCCCCTGTAACTCGCACCGACCCTGTAACTCGCACCGAACCCTGTAACTGGCACCGACCCTGAAACTGGCACCGACTCCTGCAACTCGCAACGACCCCTGTAACTGGCACCGACCCCTGTAACTCGCACCGACCCCTGTAACTCGCACCGACCCCTGTAACTCGCAACGACCCCTGTAACTCGCAACGACCCCTGTAACTGGCACCGACCCCTGTAACTCGCACCGACCCCTGTAACTCGCACCGAAACCTGTAACTCGCACCGACCCCTGTAACTTGCACTGACCCCTGTAACTGGCACCGACCCCAGTAACTCGTACCGACCCCTGTAACTCGCACCGACCCCTGTAACTTGCACCGACCCCTGTAACTGGCACCGACCCCTGTAACTGGCACTGACCCCTGTAACTGGCACCGACCATGTAACTCGCACCGACCCCTGTAACTCGCACCGACCCCTGTAATTCGCACCGACCCCTGTAACTGGCACCGACCCCTGCAACAGGCAATGACCCCTGTAACTCGCACCGACCCTGTAACTCGCACCGAACCCTGTAACTGGCACCGACCCTGAAACTGGCACCGACTCCTGCAACTCGCAACGACCCCTGTAACTGGCACCGACCCCTGTAACTCGCACCGACCCCTGTAACTCGCACCGACCCCTGTAACTCGCAACGACCCCTGTAACTGGCACCGACCCCTGTAACTCGCACCGACCCCTGTAACTCGCACCGACCCCTGTAACTTGCACTGACCCCTGTAACTGGCACCGACCCCAGTAACTCGTACCGACCCCTGTAACTCGCACCGACCCCTGTAACTCGCACCGACCCCTGTAACTGGCACCGACCCCTGTAACTGGCACTGACCCCTGTAACTGGCACCGACCATGTAACTCGCACCGACCCCTGTAACTCGCACCGACCCCTGTAATTCGCACCGACCCCTGTAACTCACACCGACCCCTGTAACTCACACCGACCCCTGTAACTGGCACCGACCCTGTAACTGGCACCGACCCCTGTAACTGGCACCGACCCTGTAACTGGCACCGACCCTGTAACTGGCACCGACCCCTGTAACTGGCACCGAAACTGTAACTGGCACCGACCCCTGTACCTCGCACCGGCACCTGTAACTGGCACCGACCCCTGTAACTGGCACCGACCCCTGTAACTCGCACTGATCCCTGTAATTCGCAACGACTCCTGTAACTCGCACCGACCCCTGTAACTGGCACCGACCCCTGTAACTGGCACCGACCCTGTAACTCGCACCGACCCCTGTAACTGGCACCGACCCCTGTAACTGGCACCGACCCTGTAATTCGCACCGAGCCCTGTAACTCGCACCGACCCCTGTAACTGGCACCGACCCCTGTAACTGGCACCGACCCCTGTAATTCGCACTGACTCCTGTAACTGGCACCGACCCCTGTAACTGGCACCGACCCCTGTAATTCGCACTGACTCCTGTAACTGGCACCGACCCCTGTAATTCGCACTGACTCCTGTAACTGACAACGTTCCCTGTAACTCGCACCGACCCTGTAATTGGCACCCACCCCTGTAACTGGCACCGACCCCTGTAACTGGCACCGACCCCTGTAACTCGCACCGACCCTGTAATTGGCACCGACCCCTGTAACTGGCACCGACCCCTGTAACTCGCACCGACCCTGTAATTGGCACCGACCCCTGTAATTGGCACCGACCCCTGTAACTCGCACCGACCCTGTAATTGGCACCCACCCCTGTAACTGGCACCGACCCCTGTAACTGGCACCGACCCCTGTAACTCGCACCGACCCTGTAACTGGCACCGACCCCTGTAACTGGCACCGACCCCTGTAATTCGCACTGACTCCTGTAACTGGCACCGACCCCTGTAACTGGCACCGACCCCTGTAATTCGCACTGACTCCTGTAACTGGCACCGACCCCTGTAATTCGCACTGACTCCTGTAACTGACAACGTTCCCTGTAACTCGCACCGACCCTGTAATTGGCACCCACCCCTGTAACTGGCACCGACCCCTGTAACTGGCACCGACCCCTGTAACTCGCACCGACCCTGTAATTGGCACCGACCCCTGTAACTGGCACCGACCCCTGTAACTCGCACCGACCCTGTAATTGGCACCGACCCCTGTAACTGGCACCGACCCCTGCAACTGGCACCGACCCCTGTAACTGGCACCGACCCCTGTAACTGGCACCGACCCCTGTAATTCGCACTGACTCCTGTAACTGGCACCGACCCCTGTAACTGGCACCGACCCCTGTAATTCGCACTGACTCCTGTAACTGGCACCGACCCCTGTAATTCGCACTGACTCCTGTAACTGACAACGTTCCCTGTAACTCGCACCGACCCTGTAATTGGCACCAACCCCTGTAACTGGCACCGACCCCTGTAACTGGCACCGACCCCTGTAACTCGCACCGACCCTGTAATTGGCACCGACCCCTGTAACTGGCACCGACCCCTGTAACTCGCACCGACCCTGTAATTGGCACCGACCCCTGTAACTGGCACCGACCCCTGTAACTCGCACCGACCCTGTAATTGGCACCGACCCCTGTAATTGGCACCGACCCCTGTAACTGGCACCGACCCCTGTAACTCGCACCGACCCTGTAATTGGCACCGACCCCTGTAACTGGCACCGACCCCTGTAACTCGCACCGACCCTGTAATTGGCACCGACCCCTGTAACTGGCACCGACCCCTGTAACTCGCACCGACCCCTGTATCTCGCACCGACCCCTGTAACTCGCACCGACCCCTGTAACACGCACCGACCCCTGTAACTGGCACCGACCCCTGTAACTCGCACTGATCCCTGTAATTCGCAACGACTCCTGTAACTCGCACCGACCCCTGTAACTGGCACCGACCCCTGTAACTGGCACCGACCCTGTAATTCGCACCGACCCTGTAACTGGCACCGAGCCCTGTAACTCGCACCGACCCCTGTAACTGGCACCGACCCCTGTAACTGGCACCGACCTCTGTAATTCGCACCGACTCCTGTAACAGGCACCGACCATGTAACTCGCACCGACCCCTGTAACTAGCATCGACCCTGTAATTGGCACCCACCCCTGTAACTGGCACCGACCCCTGTAACTCGCACCGAATCCTGTAACTGGCAATGGCCCATGTAACTGGCACCGACCCCTGTAACTCGCACCGACTCTGTAACTGGCACCGACCCCTGTAACTGGCACCGACTCCTGTAACTGGCATCGACCCTGTAACTGGCATCGACCCTGTAACTCGCACCGAACCCTGTAACTCGCACCGAATCCTGTAACTGGCAATGGCCCATGTAACTGGCACCGACCCCTGTAACTGGCATCGACCCCTGTAACTGGGACCGACCCCTGTAACTCGCACCGACTCTGTAACTGGCACCGACCCCTGTAACTCGCACCGAATCCTGTAACTGGCAATGGCCCATGTAACTGGCACCGACCCCTGTAACTCGCACCGACTCTGTAACTGGCACCGACTCCTGTAACTGGCATCGACCCTGTAACTGGCACTGACTCCTGTAACTGGCATCGACCCTGTAACTGGCATCGACCCTGTAACTGGCATCGACCCTGTAACTCGCACCGAACCCTGTAACTCGCACCGACCCCTGTAACTGGCAATGGCCCCGGTAACTCGCACCGACTCCTGTAACTGGCACCGACCCCTGGAACTGGCATCGACCCTGTAACTCGCACCGAACCCTGTAACTCGCACCGACCCCTGTAACTGGCAATGGCCCCGGTAACTCGCACCGACTCCTGTAACTGGCACCGACCCCTGGAACTGGCACCGACCCCTGAAACTCGCACCGACCATGTAACTGGCATCGACCCCTGTAACTCGCACCGACCCCTGTAACTCGCACCGACCCTGTAACTGGCACCGACCCATGTAACTGGCACCGACCCTGTAATTCGCACCGACTCCGGTAAAAGGCACCCACCCCTGTAACTCCCAGCGACCCTGTAACTGGCACCGACCCCTGTAACTGGCACCGACCCATGTACCTGGCACCGACCCTGTAATTCGCACCGACCCTGTAATTCGCACCGACTCCTGTAATTCGCACCGACCCCTGTAACTGGCAGCGACCCTGTAATTCGCACCGACCCCTGTAATTCGCACCGACTCCTGTAATTCGCACCGACCCCTGTAACTGGCACCGACCCCTGTAACTGGCACCGACTCCTGTAACTGGCACCGACTCCTGTAACTGGCATCGACTCCTGAAACTGGCACCGACCCCTGTAACTGGCACTGACTCCTGTAACTGGCACCGACCCCTGTAACTCGCACCGACTTCTGTAACTGGCATCGACCCCTGTAACTGGGACCGACCCCTGTAACTCGCACCGACTCCTGTAACTCGCACCGACCCCTGTAACTGGCACCGACCCCTGCAACAGGCAATGGCCCCTGTAACTCGCACCGACCCCTGTAACTCGCACCGACCCTGTAACTCGCACCGACCCCTGTAACTGGCACCGACCCCTGTAACTCGCACCGACTCCTGTAACTCGCACCGACCCCTGTAACTGGCACCGACCCCTGCAACAGGCAATGGCCCCTGTAACTCGCACCGACCCCTGTAACTCGCACCGACCCCTGTAACTGGCACCGACCCCTGCAACAGGCAATGGCCCCTGTAACTCGCACCGACCCTGTAACTCGCACCGACCCCTGTAACTGGCACTGACCCCTGTAACTGGCACCGACCCTGTAACTGGCACCGACCCCTGTAACTGGCACCGACCCCTGTAACTCGCACCGACCCCTGTAACTGGCACCGACCCTGTAACCCGCACCGACCCTTGCAACTGGCACCGACCCCTGTAACTGGCATCGACCCCTGTAACTGGGACCGACCCCTGTAACTCGCACCGACTCCTGTAACTCGCTCCGACTCCTGTAACTGGCACCGACTCCTGCAACTCGCAACGACCCCTGTAACTGGCATCGACCCCTGTAACTGGCACCGACCCCTGCAACAGGCAATGGCCCCTGTAACTCGCACCGACCCCTGTAACTCGCACCGACCCTGTAACTCGCACCGACCCCTGTAACTGGCACTGACTCCTGTAACTGGCACCAACCCTGTAACTGGCACCGACCCCTGTAATTCGCACCGACTCCTGCAACTCGCAACGACCCCTGTAACTGGCATCGACCCCTGTAACAGGCACCGACTCCTGTAACTCGCAACGACCCCTGTAACTGGCATCGACCCCTGTAACTGGCACCGACCCCTGTAACTCGCACCGACCCCTGTAACTGGCACCGACCCCTGTAACTCGCACCGACCCCTGTAACTTGCACCGACCCCTGTAGCTGGCACCGACCCCAGTAACTCGTACCGACCCCTGTAACTCGCACTGATCCCTGTAACTGGCACCGACCCCTGTAACTCGCACTGATCCCTGTAACTGGCACCGACCCCTGTAACTCGCACTGATCCCTGTAATTCGCACCGACTCCTGTAACTGGCACCGACCCCTGTAACTGGCACCGGCCCCTGTAACAAGCACCGACCCCTGGAACTGGCACCGACCCCTGTAACTTGCACCGACCCCTGTAACTGGCACCGACCCTGGAATTCGCACTGACTCCTGTAACTGGCACCGACCCCTGTAACTCGCACCGACCCCTGTAACTGGCACCGACCCCTGTAACTTGCCCCGACCCCTGTAACTGGCACCGACCCCTGTAACTGGCACCGACCCTTGTAATTCGCACCGACTCCTGTAACTCGCACCGACCCCTGTAACTGGCATCGACCCCTGTAACTGGCATCGACCCCTGTAACTGACAACGTTCCCTGTAACTCGCACCGACCCCTGTAATTCGCACCGACCCCTGTAACTCACACCGACCCCTGTAACTCACACCGACCCCTGTAACTGGCACCGACCCTGTAACTGGCACCGACCCCTGTAACTGGCAGCGACCCTGTAATTCGCACCGACTCCTGTAATTCGCACCGACTCCTGTAACTGGCACTGACTCCTGTAACTGGCACCGACCCCTGTAACTGGCACCGACTCCTGTAACTGGCATCGACTCCTGAAACTGGCACCGACCCCTGTAACTGGCACTGACTCCTGTAACTGGCACCGACCCCTGTAACTCGCACCGACTCCTGTAACTGGCATCGACCCCTGTAACTGGGACCGACCCCTGTAACTCGCACCGACTCCTGTAACTCGCACCGACCCCTGTAACTGGCACCGACCCCTGCAACAGGCAATGGCCCCTGTAACTCGCACCGACCCCTGTAACTCGCACCGACCCCTGTAACTGGCACCGACCCCTGCAACAGGCAATGGCCCCTGTAACTCGCACCGACCCTGTAACTCGCACCGACCCCTGTAACTGGCACTGACCCCTGTAACTGGCACCGACCCTGTAACTGGCACCGACCCCTGTAACTGGCACCGACCCCTGTAACTCGCACCGACCCCTGTAACTGGCACCGACCCTGTAACCCGCACCGACCCTTGCAACTGGCACCGACCCCTGTAACTGGCATCGACCCCTGTAACTGGGACCGACCCCTGTAACACGCACCGACCCCTGTAACTGGCACCGACCCCTGTAACTCGCACTGATCCCTGTAATTCGCAACGACTCCTGTAACTGGCACCGACCCTGTAATTCGCACCGACCCTGTAACTGGCACCGAGCCCTGTAACTCGCACCGACCCCTGTAACTGGCACCGACCCCTGTAACTGGCACCGACCCCTGTAATTCGCACCGACTCCTGTAACAGGCACCGACCATGTAACTCGCACCGACCCCTGTAACTAGCATCGACCCTGTAATTGGCACCCACCCCTGTAACTGGCAATGGCCCCTGTAACTGGCACCGACCCCTGTAACTCGCACCGAATCCTGTAACTGGCAATGGCCCATGTAACTGGCACCGACCCCTGTAACTCGCACCGACTCTGTAACTGGCACCGACCCCTGTAACTGGCACCGACTCCTGTAACTGGCATCGACCCTGTAACTGGCATCGACCCTGTAACTCGCACCGAACCCTGTAACTCGCACCGACCCCTGTAACTGGCAATGGCCCCGGTAACTCGCACCGACTCCTGTAACTGGCACCGACCCCTGGAACTGGCACCGACCCCTGAAACTCGCACCGACCATGTAACTGGCATCGACCCCTGTAACTCGCACCGACCCCTGTAACTCGCACCGACCCTGTAACTGGCACCGACCCATGTAACTGGCACCGACCCTGTAATTCGCACCGACTCCGGTAAAAGGCACCCACCCCTGTAACTCCCAGCGACCCTGTAACTGGCACCGACCCCTGTAACTGGCACCGACCCATGTAACTGGCACCGACCCTGTAATTCGCACCGACTCCTGTAATTCGCACCGACCCCTGTAACTCACACCGACCCCTGTAACTCACACCGACCCCTGTAACTGGCACCGACCCTGTAACTGGCACCGACCCCTGTAACTGGCACCGAAACTGTAACTGGCACCGACCCCTGTACCTCGCACCGGCACCTGTAACTGGCACCGACCCCTGTAACTGGCACCGACCACTGTAACTCGCACTGATCCCTGTAATTCGCAACGACTCCTGTAACTCGCACCGACCCCTGTAACTGGCACCGACCCCTGTAACTGGCACCGACCCTGTAACTCGCACCGACCCCTGTAACTGGCACCGACCCCTGTAACTGGCACCGACCCTGTAATTCGCACCGAGCCCTGTAACTCGCACCGACCCCTGTAACTGGCACCGACCCCTGTAACTGGCACCGACCCCTGTAATTCCCACTGACTCCTGTAACTGGCACCGACCCCTGTAACTGGCACCGACCCCTGTAATTCGCACCGACTCCTGTAACTGACACCGACCCCTGTAACTCGCACCGACCCCTGTAATTGGCACCGACCCCTGTAACTGGCACCGACCCCTGTAACTCGCACCGACCCTGTAATTGGCACCGACCCCTGTAACTGGCACCGACTCCTGTAACTGGCATCGACCCTGTAACTGGCATCGACCCTGTAACTCGCACCGAACCCTGTAACTCGCACCGACCCCTGTAACTGGCAATGGCCCCGGTAACTCGCACCGACTCCTGTAACTGGCACCGACCCCTGGAACTGGCACCGACCCCTGAAACTCGCACCGACCATGTAACTGGCATCGACCCCTGTAACTCGCACCGACCCCTGTAACTCGCACCGACCCTGTAACTGGCACCGACCCATGTAACTGGCACCGACCCTGTAATTCGCACCGACTCCGGTAAAAGGCACCCACCCCTGTAACTCCCAGCGACCCTGTAACTGGCACCGACCCCTGTAACTGGCACCGACCCATGTAACTGGCACCGACCCTGTAATTCGCACCGACTCCTGTAATTCGCACCGACCCCTGTAACTCACACCGACCCCTGTAACTCACACCGACCCCTGTAACTGGCACCGACCCTGTAACTGGCACCGACCCCTGTAACTGGCACCGAAACTGTAACTGGCACCGACCCCTGTACCTCGCACCGGCACCTGTAACTGGCACCGACCCCTGTAACTGGCACCGACCACTGTAACTCGCACTGATCCCTGTAATTCGCAACGACTCCTGTAACTCGCACCGACCCCTGTAACTGGCACCGACCCCTGTAACTGGCACCGACCCTGTAACTCGCACCGACCCCTGTAACTGGCACCGACCCCTGTAACTGGCACCGACCCTGTAATTCGCACCGAGCCCTGTAACTCGCACCGACCCCTGTAACTGGCACCGACCCCTGTAACTGGCACCGACCCCTGTAATTCCCACTGACTCCTGTAACTGGCACCGACCCCTGTAACTGGCACCGACCCCTGTAATTCGCACCGACTCCTGTAACTGACACCGACCCCTGTAACTCGCACCGACCCCTGTAATTGGCACCGACCCCTGTAACTGGCACCGACCCCTGTAACTCGCACCGACCCTGTAATTGGCACCGACCCCTGTAACTGGCACCGACCCCTGTAACTCGCACCGACCCTGTAATTGGCACCGACCCCTGCAACTGGCACCGACCCCTGTAACTCGCACCGACCCTGTAATTGGCACCGACCCCTGTAACTCGCACCGACCCCTGTAACTCGCACCGACCCCTGTATCTCGCACCGACCCCTGTAATTCGCACCGACCCCTGTAACTCGCACCGACCCCTGTAACTCGCACCGACCCCTGTAACTGGCACCGACCCCTGTAACTCGCACTGATCCCTGTAATTCGCAACGACTCCTGTAACTCGCACCGACCCCTGTAACTGGCACCGACCCCTGTAACTGGCACCGACCCTGTAATTCGCACCGACCCTGTAACTGGCACCGAGCCCTGTAACTGGCACCGACCCTGTAATTCGCACCGACCCTGTAACTGGCACCGAGCCCTGTAACTGGCACCGACCCCTGTAATTCGCACCGACTCCTGTAACAGGCACCGACCATGTAACTCGCACCGACCCCTGTAACTAGCATCGACCCTGTAATTGGCACCCACCCCTGTAACTGGCAATGGCCCCTGTAACTGGCACCGACCCCTGTAACTCGCACCGAATCCTGTAACTGGCAATGGCCCATGTAACTGGCACCGACCCCTGTAACTCGCACCGACTCTGTAACTGGCACCGACCCCTGTAACTGGCACCGACCCTGTAACTGGCATCGACCCTGTAACTTGCACCGAACCCTGTAACTGGCACCGACCCCTGTAACTCGCACCGACCCCTGTAACTGGCAATGGCCCCGGTAACTCGCACCGACTCCTGTAACTGGCACCGACCCCTGAAACTGGCACCGACCCCTGAAACTCGCACCGACCATGTAACTGGTATCGACCCCTGTAACTCGCACCGACCCCTGTAACTCGCACCGACCCTGTAACTGGCACCGACCCATGTAACTGGCACCGACCCTGTAATTCGCACCGACTCCGGTAAAAGGCACCCACCCCTGTAACTCCCAGCGACCCTGTAACTGGCACCGACCCCTGTAACTGGCACCGACCCATGTAACTGGCACCGACCCTGTAATTCGCACCGACTCCTGTAATTCGCACCGAGCCCTGTAACTGGCAGCGACCCTGTAATTCGCACCGACTCCTGTAATTCGCACCGACTCCTGTAATTCGCACCGACTCCTGTAACTGGCACCGACTCCTGTAACTGGCATCGACTCCTGAAACTGGCACCGACCCCTGTAACTGGCACTGACTCCTGTAACTGGCACCGACCCCTGTAACTCGCACCGACTCCTGTAACTGGCATCGACCCCTGTAACTGGGACCGACCCCTGTAACTCGCACCGACTCCTGTAACTCGCACCGACCCCTGTAACTGGCACCGACCCCTGCAACAGGCAATGGCCCCTGTAACTCGCACCGACCCCTGTAACTGGCACCGACCCCTGTAACTGGCACCGGCCCCTGTAACTCGCACCGACCCTGTAACTCGCACCGACCCTGTAACTCGCACCGACCCCTGTAACTGGCACTGACCCCTGTAACTGGCACCGACCCTGTAACTGGCACCGACCCCTGTAACTGGCACCGACCCCTGTAACTCGCACCGACCCCTGTAACTGGCACCGACCCTTGCAACTGGCACCGACCCCTGTAACTGGCATCGACCCCTGTAACTGGGACCGACCCCTGTAACCCGCACCGACTCCTGTAACTCGCTCCGACTCCTGTAACTCGCTCCGACTCCTGTAACTCGCAACGACCCCTGCAACTGGCATCGTCCCCTGTAACTGGCACCGACCCCTGCAACAGGCAATGGCCCCTGTAACTCGCACCGACCCCTGTAACTCGCACCGACCCTGTAACTCGCACCGACCCCTGTAACTCGCACCGACTCCTGTAACTGGCACCGACCCTGAAACTGGCACCGACTCCTGCAACTCGCAACGACCCCTGTAACTGGCATCGACCCCTGTAACTGGCACCGACCCCTGTAACTCGCAACGACCCCTGTAACTCGCACCGACCCCTGTAACTCGCACCGACCCCTGTAACTTGCACCGACCCCTGTAACTCGCACCGACCCCTGTAACTTGCACTGACCCCTGTAACTGGCACCGACCCCAGTAACTCGTACCGACCCCTGTAACTCGCACCGACCCCTGTAACTTGCACCGACCCCTGTAACTGGCACCGACCCCTGTAACTGGCACCGACCCCTGTAACTGGCACTGACCCCTGTAACTGGCACCGACTCCTGTAACTGGCACCGACCATGTAACTCGCACCGACCCCTGTAACTGGCATCGACCCCTGTAACTCACACCGACCCCTGTAACTCACACCGACCCCTGTAACTGGCACCGACCCCTGTAACTGGCACCGAAACTGTAACTGGCACCGACCCCTGTACCTCGCACCGGCACCTGTAACTGGCACCGACCCCTGTAACTGGCACCGACCCCAGTAACTCGCACTGATCCCTGTAATTCGCAACGACTCCTGTAACTCGCACCGACCCCTGTAACTGGCACCGACCCCTGTAACTGGCACCGACCCTGTAACTCGCACCGACCCCTGTAACTGGCACCGACCCCTGTAACTGGCACCGACCCTGTAATTCGCACCGAGCCCTGTAACTCGCACCGACCCCTGTAACTGGCACCGACCCCTGTAACTGGCACCGTCCCCTGTAATTCGCACTGACTCCTGTAACTGGCACCGACCCCTGTAATTCGCACTGACTCCTGTAACTGGCACCGACCCCTGTAATTCGCACTGACTCCTGTAACTGACAACGTTCCCTGTAACTCGCACCGACCCTGTAATTGGCACCCACCCCTGTAACTGGCACCGACCCCTGTAACTCGCACCGACCCTGTAATTGGCACCCACCCCTGTAACTGGCACCGACCCCTGTAACTGGCACCGACCCCTGTAACTCGCACCGACCCTGTAATTGGCACCGACCCCTGTAACTGGCACCGACCCCTGTAACTCGCACCGACCCTGTAATTGGCACCGACCCCTGTAACTGGCACCGACCCCTGTAACTCGCACCGACCCCTGTAATTGGCACCGACCCCTGTAACTGGCACCGACCCCTGTAACTCGCACCGACCCCTGTATCTCGCACCGACCCCTGTAATTCGCACCGACCCCTGTAACTGGCATCGACCCCTGTAACACGCACCGACCCCTGTAACTGGCACCGACCCCTGTAACTCGCACTGATCCCTGTAATTCGCAACGACTCCTGTAACTCGCACCGACCCCTGTAACTGGCACCGACCCCTGTAACTGGCACCGACCCTGTAATTCGCACCGACCCTGTAACTGGCACCGAGCCCTGTAACTCGCACCGACCCCTGTAACTGGCACCGACCCCTGTAACTGGCACCGACCCCTGTAATTCGCACCGACTCCTGTAACAGGCACCGACCATGTAACTCGCACCGACCCCTGTAACTAGCATCGACCCTGTAATTGGCACCCACCCCTGTAACTCCCAGCGACCCTGTAACTGGCACCGACCCCTGTAACTGGCACCGACCCATGTAACTGGCACCGACCCTGTAATTCGCACCGACTCCTGTAATTCGCACCGACCCCTGTAACTGGCACCGACCCTGTAATTCGCACCGACTCCTGTAATTCGCACCGACTCCTGTAATTCGCACCGACCCCTGTAACTGGCACCGACTCCTGTAACTGGCATCGACTCCTGAAACTGGCACCGACCCCTGTAACTGGCAATGGCCCCTGTAACTGGCACCGACCCCTGTAACTCGCACCGACTCTGTAACTGGCACCGACCCCTGTAACTCGCACCGACCCCTGTAACTGGCAATGGCCCCTGTAACTGGCACCGACCCCTGTAACTCGCACCGAATCCTGTAACTGGCACCGACCCCTGTAACTCGCACCGACTCTGTAACTGGCACCGACCCCTGTAACTCGCACCGACTCTGTAACTGGCACCGACCCCTGTAACTGGCACCGACCCTGTAACTGGCATCGACCCTGTAACTCGCACCGAACCCTGTAACTGGCACCGACCCCTGTAACTCGCACCGACCCCTGTAACTGGCAATGGCCCCGGTAACTCGCACCGACTCCTGTAACTGGCACCGACCCCTGAAACTGGCACCGACCCCTGAAACTCGCACCGACCATGTAACTGGTATCGACCCCTGTAACTGGCACCGACCCATGTAACTGGCACCGACCCTGTAATTCGCACCGACTCCGGTAAAAGGCACCCACCCCTGTAACTCCCAGCGACCCTGTAACTGGCACCGACCCCTGTAACTGGCACCGACCCATGTAACTGGCACCGACCCTGTAATTCGCACAGACTCCTGTAATTCGCACCGACCCCTGTAACTGGCAGCGACCCTGTAATTCGCACCGACCCCTGTAATTCGCACCGACTCCTGTAATTCGCACCGACCCCTGTAACTGGCACCGACCCCTGTAACTGGCACCGACTCCTGTAACTGGCAGCGACCCTGTAATTCGCACCGACCCCTGTAATTCGCACCGACTCCTGTAATTCGCACCGACCCCTGTAACTGGCACCGACTCCTGTAACTGGCACCGACTCCTGTAATTCGCACCGACCCCTGTAACTGGCACCGACTCCTGTAACTGGCAGCGACCCTGTAATTCGCACCGACCCCTGTAATTCGCACCGACTCCTGTAATTCGCACCGACCCCTGTAACTGGCACCGACCCCTGTAACTGGCACCGACTCCTGTAACTGGCAGCGACCCTGTAATTCGCACCGACCCCTGTAATTCGCACCGACTCCTGTAATTCGCACCGACCCCTGTAACTGGCAGCGACCCTGTAATTCGCACCGACTCCTGTAATTCGCACCGACTCCTGTAACTGGCACCGACTCCTGTAACTGGCATCGACTCCTGAAACTGGCACCGACCCCTGTAACTGGCACTGACTCCTGTAACTGGCACCGACCCCTGTAACTCTCACCGACTCCTGTAACTGGCATCGACCCCTGTAACTGGGACCGACCCCTGTAACTCGCACCGACTCCTGTAACTGGCACCGACCCCTGTAACTCGCACCGACTCCTGTAATTTGCACCGACTCCTGTAACTGGCATCGACCCCTGTAACTGGCACTGACTCCTGTAACTGGCACCGACCCCTGTAACTCTCACCGACTCCTGTAACTGGCATCGACCCCTGTAACTGGGACCGACCCCTGTAACTGGCACCGACCCCTGTAACTGGCACTGACTCCTGTAACTGGCACCGACCCCTGTAACTCGCACCGACTCCTGTAATTTGCACCGACTCCTGTAATTTGCACCGACCCCTGTAACTGGCACCGACCCCTGTAACTGGCACCGACCCCTGTAACTGGCACCGACTCCTGTAACTGGCATCGACTCCTGAAACTGGCACCGACCCCTGTAACTGGCACCGACTCCTGTAACTGGCACCGACCCCTGTAACTGGGACCGACCCCTGTAACTCGCACCGACTCCTGTAACTCGCACCGACCCCTGTAACTGGCACCGACCCCTGCAACAGGCAATGGCCCCTGTAACTCGCACCGACCCCTGTAACTCGCACCGACCCTGTAACTCGCACCGACCCCTGTAACTGGCACCGACCCCTGTAACTCGCACCGACTCCTGTAACTCGCACCGACCCCTGTAACTCGCACCGACCCCTGCAACAGGCAATGGCCCCTGTAACTCGCACCGACCCCTGTAACTCGCACCGACCCCTGTAACTGGCACCGACCCCTGCAACAGGCAATGGCCCCTGTAACTCGCACCGACCCTGTAACTCGCACCGACCCCTGTAACTGGCACTGACCCCTGTAACTGGCACCGACCCTGTAACTGGCATCGACCCCTGTAACTGGGACCGACCCCTGTAACTCGCACCGACTCCTGTAACTCGCTCCGACTCCTGTAACTGGCACCGACTCCTGTAACTCGCAACGACCCCTGTAACTGGCATCGACCCCTGTAACTGGCACCGACCCCTGCAACAGGCAATGGCCCCTGTAACTCGCACCGACCCCTGTAACTCGCACCGACCCTGTAACTCGCACCGACCCCTGTAACTGGCACTGACTCCTGTAACTGGCACCGACCCTGAAACTGGCACCGACTCCTGCAACTCGCAACGACCCCTGTAACTGGCATCGACCCCTGTAACTGGCACCGACCCCTGTTACTCGCAACGACCCCTGTAACTGGCATCGACCCCTGTAACTGGCACCGACCCCTGTAACTCGCACCGACCCCTGTAACTGGCACCGACCCCTGTAACTGGCACCGACCCCTGTAACTCACACCGACCCCTGTAACTTGCACCAACCCCTGTAACTGGCACCGACCCCAGTAACTCGTACCGACCCCTGTAACTGGCACCGACCCCTGTAACTCGCACTGATCCCTGTAACTCGCACTGATCCCTGTAATTCGCACCGACCCCTGTAACTGGCACCGACCCCTGTAACTCGCACTGATCCCTGTAATTCGCACCGACTCCTGTAACTGGCACCGACCCCTGTAACTGGCACCGGCCCCTGTAACAAGCACCGACCCCTGTAACTGGCACCGACCCCTGTAACTGGCACCGACCCCTGTAACTGGCACCGGCCCCTTTAACAAGCACCGACCCCTGTAACTGGCACCAACCCCTGTAACTGGCACCGACCCTGGAATTCGCACCGACTCCTGTAACTGGCACCGACCCCTGTAACTTGCACCGACCCCTGTAACTGGCACCGACCCCTGTAACTGGCACCGACCTCTGTAATTCGCACCGACTCCTGTAACTGGCACCGACCATGTAACTCGCACCGACCCCTGTAACTGGCATCGACCCCTGTAACTGACAACGTTCCCTGTAACTCGCACCGACCCCTGTAACTCACACCGACCCCTGTAACTGGCACCGACCCTGTAACTGGCACCGACCCCTGTAACTCGCACCGACCCCTGTAACTGGCATCGACCCCTGTAACTTGCACCGACCCCTGTAACTGGCACCGACCCCTGTAACTCGTACCGACCCCTGTAACTGGCACCGGCACCTGTAACTGGCACCGACCCCTGTAACTGGCACCGACCTCTGTAACTGGCACTGATCCCTGTAATTCGCAACGACTCCTGTAACTCGCACCGACCCCTGTAACTGGCAATGGCCCCTGTAACTGGCACCGACCCCTGTAACTGGCACCGACCCCTGTAAGTGGCACCGACCCTGTAATTCGCACCGAGCCCTGTAACTCGCACCGACCCCTGTAACTGGCACCGACCCCTGTAACTGGCACCGACCCCTGTAATTCGCACTGACTCCTGTAACTGGCACCGACCCCTGTAACTGGCACCGACCCCTGTAATTCGCACCGACTCCTGTAACAGGCACCGACCATGTAACTCGCACCGACCCCTGTAACTGACAACGTTCCCTGTAACTCGCACCGACCCTGTAATTGGCACCCACCCCTGTAACTGGCACCGACCCCTGTAACTCGCACCGACCCTGTAATTGGCACCGACCCCTGTAACTGGCACCGACCCCTGTAACTCGCACCGACCCCTGTAACTGACAACGTTCCCTGTAACTCGCACCGACCCTGTAATTGGCACCCACCCCTGTAACTCGCACCGACCCCTGTAACTCGCACCGACCCTGTAATTGGCACCGACCCCTGTAACTGGCACCGACCCCTGTAACTCGCACCGACCCTGTAATTGGCACCGACCCCTGTAACTGGCACCGACCCCTGTA
This sequence comes from Heterodontus francisci, assembly GCF_036365525.1. NCBI lineage: Eukaryota > Metazoa > Chordata > Chondrichthyes > Heterodontiformes > Heterodontidae > Heterodontus > Heterodontus francisci. The sequence continues at coordinate 33,299,471 of NC_090409.1, read as the reverse complement.
ACTGGCACCGACCCCTGTAACTCGCACCGACCCCTGTATCTCGCACCGACCCCTGTAATTCGCACCGACCCCTGTAACTCGCACCGACCCCTGTAACTCGCACCGCCCCCTGTAACACGCACCGACCCCTGTAACTGGCACCGACCCCTGTAACTGCCACCGACCCTGTAATTCGCACCGACCCTGTAACTGGCACCGAGCCCTGTAACTCGCACCGACCCCTGTAACTGGCACCGACCCCTGTAATTCGCACCGACTCCTGTAACTCGCACCGACCCCTGTAACTGACAACGTTCCCTGTAACTCGCACCGACCCCTGTAACTCGCACCGACCCTGTAATTGGCACCCACCCCTGTAACTGGCACCGACCCCTGTAACTCGCACCGACCCTGTAATTGGCACCGACCCCTGTAACTGGCACCGACCCCTGTAACTGGCACCGACCCCTGTAACTCGCACCGACCCCTGTATCTCGCACCGACCCCTGTAATTCGCACCGACCCCTGTAACTCGCACCGACCCCTGTAACTCGCACCGCCCCCTGTAACACGCACCGACCCCTGTAACTGGCACCGACCCCTGTAACTGCCACCGACCCTGTAATTCGCACCGACCCTGTAACTGGCACCGAGCCCTGTAACTCGCACCGACCCCTGTAACTGGCACCGACCCCTGTAACTCGCACCGACCCCTTTAACTGACACCGACCCTGTAACTGGCAACGATCCCTGTAACTCGCACGGACCCCTGTAACTGGCACCGACCCCTGTATCTCGCACCGACTCCTGTAACTGGCACCGACACCTGTAACTCGCACCGACCCCTGTAACTGGCACCGACTCCTGTAACTCGCACCGACCCCTGTAACTCGCACCGACCCCTGTAATTCGCACCGACCGCTGTAACTCGCACCGACCCCTGTAACTGGCACCGACCCCTGTAACTCGCACCGACCCCTGTAACTCGCACCGACCCCTGTAACTGGCACCGACCTCTGTAATTCGCACCGACCCCTGTAACTGGCACCGACCCCTGTAACTGGCACCGACCCCTGTAACTCGCACCGACCCCTGTAACTGGCACCGACCCCTGTAACTGGCACCGACCTCTGTAATTCGCACCGACCCCTGTAACTGGCACCGACCCCTGTAATTCGCACCGACCCCTGTAACTGGGACCGACCCTGTAATTCGCACCGACCGCTGTAACTGGCACCGACCCCTGTAATTCGCACCGACCCCTGTAACTGGCACCGACCCCTGTAATTCGCACCGAAACCTGTAACTAGCACCGACCCCTGTAACTTGCACCGACCCCAGTAACTCGCACCGACCCCTGTAATTCGCACCGACCCTGTAACTGGCACCGACACCTGTAACTGGCACCGACCCCAGTAACTCGCACCGACCCCTGTAACTGGCACCGACCCCTGGAACACGCACTGACCCCTGTAACTGGCACCGACCCCTGTAACTCGCACCGACCCCTGTAACTGGCACCGACCCCTGTAACTGGCACCGATCCCTGTGACTGGCACCGACCCCTGTAACTCGCACCGACCCCTGTAACTGGCACCGACCCCTGTAATTCGCACCGACCCCTGTAACTCGCACCGATCCCTGTAACTCGCACCGACCCCTGTAACTGGCACTGACCCCTGTAACTCGCACCGACCCCTGTAACTCGCACCGACCCCTGTAATTCGCACCGACCCCTGTAACTCGCACCGACCCCTGTAACTGGCACCGATCCCTGTAACTGGCACCGACCCTGTAACTCGCACCGACCCCTGTAACTGGCACCGACCCTGTAAATGGCACCGACCCCTGTAACTGGCACCGACCCTGTAACTGGCAACGACCCCTGTAACTGGCACCGACCCTGTAACTGGCACCGACCCCTGTAACTGGCACCGACCCTGTAACTGGCACCGACACTGTAACTCGCACCGACCCTGTAATTCGCACCGACCCTGTAACTTGCACCGACTCCTGTAACTGGCACCGACCCTGTAACTGGCACCGACTCCTGTAACTGGCACCGACCCTGTAACTGGCACCGACCCCTGTAACTCGCACCGACCCTGTAATTGGCACCGACCCCTGTAACTCGCACCGACCCCTGTATCTCGCACCGACCCGTGTAACTGGCATCGACCCCTGTAACTGCCACCGACCCCTGTAACTCGCAGCGACCCCTGTAACTGGCATCGACCCCTGTAACTCGCACCGACCCCTGTAACTGGCACCGACCCCTGTAACTGGCACCGACCCCTGTAACTCGCACCGACCCCTGTAACTGGCACCGACCCTGTAACTGGCACCGACCCCTGTAACTCGCACCGACCCCTTTAACTGGCACCGACCCTGTAACTCGCACCGACCCCTGTAACTCGCACCGACCCCTGTAACACGCACTGACCCCTGTAACTGGCACCGACCCCTGTAACTGGCACCGACCCTGTAACTGGCACCGACCCCTTTAACTCGCACCGACCCCTTTAACTGGCACCGACCCTGTAACTCGCACCGACCCCTGTAACTCGCACCGACCTCTGTAACACGCACTGACCCCTGTAACTGGCACCGACCCCTGTAACTGGCACCGACCCCTGTAACTCGCACCGACCCCTGTAACTGGCACCGACCCTGTAAATGGCACCGACCCCTGTAACTGGCACCGACCCCTGTAACTGGCACCGTCCCTGTAACTGGCACCGACCCCTGTAACTGGCACCGACCCTGTAACTGGCACCGACCCCTGTAACTGGCACCGACTCCTGTAACTGGCACCGACCCCTGTAACTGGCACCGACCCTGTAACTGGCACCGACCCCGTAACTCGCACCGACCCCTGTAACTGGCACTGACCCCTGTAATTCGCACCGACCCCTGTAACTCGCACCGACCCCTGTAATTCGCACCGAACCCTGTAACTGGCACCGACCCCTGTAACTGGCACCGACCCCTGTAACTCGCACCGACCCCTGTAACTCGCACCGACCCCTGTAATTCGCACCGACCACTGTAACTGGCACCGACCCCTGTAACTCGCACCGACCCCTGTAACTGGCACCGACCCCTGTAACTCGGACCGACCCCTGTAACTCGCACCGACCCTGTAACTGGCACCGACCCCTGTAACAGGCACCGACCCCTGTAACTGGCACCGACCCCTGTAACTCACATCGACCCCTGTAAATCGCATCGACCCCTGTAACTCAGATCGACCCCTGTAACTCACATCGACCCCTGTGCAGCTCTCTCCCAATACCATGTCAATTTAAAAATTCTGCTCTGTTTTCAAATCCCACCTTGGCCTCACCCATCCCTATCTCTGTAACCTCCTCCAGCCCCTACAACCCTCCCTATCTCTGTAACCTCCTCCAGCCCCTGCAACCCTCCCTATCTCTGTAACCTCCTCCAGCCCCTACAACCCTCCCTATCTCTGTAACCTCCTTCAGCCCCTACAACCCTCCCTATCTCTGTAACCTCCTCCAGCCCCTACAACCCTCCCTATCTCTGTAACCTCCTCCAGCCCTTACAACTCTCCCTATCTCTGTAACCTCCTCCAGCCCCTACAACCGTCCCTATCTCTGTAACCTCCTCCAGACCCTACAACCCTCCCTATCTCTGTAACCTCCTCCAGCCCCTACAACCTTCCCTACTTCTGTAACCTCCTCGTCCCCTACAACTCTCCCTATCTCTGTAACCTCCTCGTCCCCTACAACCCTCCCTATCTTTATAACCTCCTTCAGCTCCGAGCCAATGAAGTACTTTTGGAAGAGCAGTCACTGATGTAATGTAGGAACTGCGGCAGCTAACTTGTGCGCAAACTGTAATTGATATTGACCAGGTGATCTGTTTTTGTGATGCAGATTGAGGGATAAATATTGGCAAGGATACCGGGGAGAATACGCCTCCTCCTCTTCAAAATAGAAGACGCGGGATCTTTTATGTTGACCTGAGAAGGCCGAGGGGGCCTTGCTTCAGTATCGCATCTGAAAGACGGCACTTGCAACACTGCAGCACTCCCTCAGTACTCCCTCCAACGGTGCAGTGCTCCCTCAGTACTCCCTCCAATGGTGCAGCGCTCCCTCAGTACTCCCTCCAATGGTGCAGCGCTCCCTCAGTACTCCCTCCAATGGTGCAGCACTCCCTCAGTACTCCCTCCAATGGTGCAGCGCTCCCTCAGTACTCCCTGCAGTAGTGCAGCGCTCCCTCAGTACTCCCTGCAGTAGTGCAGCACTCCCTCAGTACTCCCTCCAATGGTGCGGCGCTCCCTCAGTACTCCCTCCAATAGTGCAGCGCTCCCTCAGTACTCCCTCCAATGGTGCAGCGCTCCCTCAGTACTCCCTCCAATAGTGCAGCACTCCCTCAGTACTCCCTCCAATGGTGCAGCACTCCCTCAGTACTCCCTCCAATAGTGCAGCGCTCCCTCAGTACTCCCTCCAATAGTGCAGCGCTCCCTCAGTACTCCCTCCAATAGTGCAGCACTCCCTCAGTACTCCCTCCAATAGTGCAGCGCTCCCTCAGTACTCCCTCCAATAGTGCAGCGCTCCCTCAGTACTCCCTCCAATAGTGCAGCGCTCCCTCAGTACTCCCTCCAATAGTGCAGCGCTCCCTCAGTACTCCCTCCAATAGTGCAGCGCTCCCTCAGTACTCCCTCCAATAGTGCAGCACTCCCTCAGTACTCCCTCCAATGGTGCAGCGCTCCCTCAGTACTCCCTCCAATAGTGCAGCACTCCCTCAGTACTCCCTGCAGTAGTGCAGCAGTCCCTCAGTACTCCCTCCAATGGTGCAGCGCTCCCTCGGTACTCCCTCCAATAGTGCAGCGCTCCCTCAGTACTCCCTCCAATAGTGCAGCACTCCCTCAGTACTCCCTCCAATGGTGCAGCAGTTCCTCAGTACTCCCTCCAATCGTATAGCAATCCCTCAGTACTCCCTCCAATAGTGCAGCACTCCCTCAGTACTGCCCCTCCGACAGTGCGGCCCTCCCTCAGTACTGACCCTCCGACACTCCCTCAGTACTGACCCTCCGACAGTACAGCACTCCCTCAGTACTCCCTCCAATAGTGCAGCACTCCCTCAGTACTGACCCTCCGACAGTACAGCACTCCCTCAGTACTGACCCTCCGACAGTGCAGCACTCCCTCAGTACTGACCCTCCGACAGTACAGCACTCCCTCAGTACTCCCTCCGAGAGTGCAGCACTCCCTCAGTACTGACCCTCCGACAGTACAGCACTCCCTCAGTACTGACCCTCCGACAGTGCGGCACTCCCTCAGTACTGACCCTCCGACAGTGCGGCGCTCCCTCAGTACTGACCCTCCTTTTACTTTCGAACTGCTTGTCATTTGGCTGAAGGGGGGGGGGGGGTTCTCTCAGTTGAACTGGTGCCCAGCTCCCCAGAGCTGAGCAGGAACTGAGTGGAGAATGTTGTGTGTGTGTGTGAGGGGAGGGAGGGAGGAACCGATCGCGCAGCGGAACCATGAAGGCGGGCTGACTGGGGACTGGTGTTTCGGGCGGACTCGGGGGAAGATCAGTGACGGACCGGCATCAGGAGGCAGCAAAGGGAGAGAATCAGGTGAGAGAGAGAGAGATATATATATATATATATATATTAGACTGACTGACTGGGACCCCTCTGACTCTACCTGGGGAGAGACCAATCTGAGACCCCATTCAGCTCCCCCCCCCCCAGACTCTCTTCCCCCCCCCCCCAGACTCTCTTCCCCCCCCCCCCAGACTCTCTCTTCCCCCCCCCAGACTCTCTCTTCCCCCCCCCCCAGACTCTCTCTTCCCCCCCCCCCCCAGACTCTCTCTTCCCCTCCCCCCAGACTCTCTCTTCCCCCCCCCCCCCAGACTCTCTTCCCCCCCCCCCCGACTCTCTTTCCCCCCCCCCAGACTCTCTTCCCCCCCCCCAGACTCTCTTTCCCCCCCCCCCAGACTCTCTTTCCCCCCCCCCCCCCCCCCAGACTCTCTTTCCCCCCCCCCCCCAGACTCTCTTTCCCCCCCCCCCCAGACTCTCTTCCCCCCCCCCAGACTCTCTTCCCCCCCCCCAGACTCTCTTCCCCCCCCCCCAGACTCTCTTCCCCCCCCCCCCAGACTCTCTTCCCCCCCCCCCCCCAGACTCTCTTTCCCCCCCCCCCCAGACTCTCTTTCCCCCCCCCCCCAGACTCTCTTTCCCCCCCCCCCCCCAGACTCTCTTTCCCCCCCCCCCCAGACTCTCTTTCCCCCCCCCCCAGACTCTCTTTCCCCCCCCCCCCAGACTCTCTTTCCCCCCCCCCAGACTCTCTTTCTCCCCCCCCAGACTCTCTTTCCCCCCCCCAGACTCTCTTTCCCCCCCCCAGACTCTCTTTCCCCCCCCCAGACTCTCTTTCCCCCCCCCCAGACTCTCTTCCCCCCCCCCAGACTCTCTTCCCCCCCCCCAGACTCTCTTCCCCCCCCCCAGACTCTCTTCCCCCCCCCCAGACTCTCTTCCCCCCCCCCCCAGACTCTCTTCCCCCCCCCCCCCAGACTCTCTTTCCCCCCCCCAGACTCTCTTTCCCCCCCCCAGACTCTCTTTCCCCCCCCCAGACTCTCTTTCCCCCCCCCAGACTCTCTTTCCCCCCCCCAGACTCTCTTTCCCCCCCCCAGACTCTCTTTTCCCCCCCCCAGACTCTCTTTCCCCCCCCCAGACTCTCTTTCCCCCCCCCAGACTCTCTTTCCCCCCCCCAGACTCTCTTTCCCCCCCCCAGACTCTCTTTCCCCCCCCCAGACTCTCTTTCCCCCCCCCAGACTCTCTTTCCCCCCCCCAGACTCTCTTTCCCCCCCCCAGACTCTCTTTCCCCCCCCCAGACTCTCTTTCCCCCCCCCAGACTCTCTTTCCCCCCCCCAGACTCTCTTTCCCCCCCCCAGACTCTCTTTCCCCCCCCCAGACTCTCTTTCCCCCCCCCAGACTCTCTTTCCCCCCCCCAGACTCTCTTTCCCCCCCCCAGACTCTCTTTCCCCCCCCAGACTCTCTTTCCCCCCCCCAGACTCTCTTTCCCCCCCCCAGACTCTCTTTCCCCCCCCCAGACTCTCTTTCCCCCCCCCAGACTCTCTTTCCCCCCCCCAGACTCTCTTTCCCCCCCCCAGACTCTCTTTCCCCCCCCCAGACTCTCTTTCCCCCCCCCAGACTCTCTTTCCCCCCCCCAGACTCTCTTTCCCCCCCCCAGACTCTCTTTCCCCCCCCCAGACTCTCTTTCCCCCCCCCAGACTCTCTTCCCCCCCCCCGCCTCTCTCTTCCCCCCCCCCGCCTCTCTCTTCCCCCCCCCCGCCTCTCTCTTCCCCCCCCCCCGCCTCTCTCTTCCCCCCCCCCCGCCTCTCTCTTCCCCCCCCCCCGCCTCTCTCTTCCCCCCCCCCCGCCTCTCTCTTCCCCCCCCCGCCTCTCTCTTCCCCCCCCCCCGCCTCTCTCTTCCCCCCCCCCCGCCTCTCTCTTCCCCCCCCCCGCCTCTCTCTTCCCCCCCCCCGCCTCTCTCTTCCCCCCCCCGCCTCTCTCTTCCCCCCCCCGCCTCTCTCTTCCCCCCCCCGCCTCTCTCTTCCCCCCCCCCCCCGCCTCTCTCTTCCCCCCCCCCCCCCGCCTCTCTCTTCCCCCCCCCCCCCGCCTCTCTCTTCCCCCCCCCCCCCGCCTCTCTCTTCCCCCCCCCCCCCAGACTCTCTCTTCCCCCCCCCCCCAGACTCTCTCTTCCCCCCCCCCCCCCAGACTCTCTCTTCCCCCCCCCCCCCCCGACTCTCTCTTCCCCCCCCCCCCAGACTCTCTCTTTCCCCCCCCCCCAGACTCTCTCTTCCCCCCCCCCCCCAGACTCTCTCTTCCACCCCCCCCCCCCAAGACTGACTCTCCCACCCCCCCCCCAGACTCTCTCTTCCACCCCCCCCCCAGACTCTCTCTTCCACCCCCCCCCCCAGACTCTCTCTCCACCCCCCCCCCAGACTCTCTCTCCACCCCCCCCCCGCCTCTCTCTTTTCCCCACCCCCCGCCTCTCTTTTCCCCACCCCCCGCCTCTCTCTTTTCCCCACCCCATTCCTCCCACCCACCTGCTGTTCCCCCAACCTGACTGCCCCCTCCAATCCCCACTGTTGCCAAGAAAAGTACCCCAGCTTATCCAATCCTTCCTCAGCTAAAGTTCTGTATTATTGACAACATCCTTTGTAAATCTCCTCTGTACCCTCTCTCATGTGAGCACAGCCTTCCTGTAATTCACTGATCAAAACTGCAGACAATACTCTCACAGTGGCTGAACTGGTGTTTTATACTATCGTGTTCGAGCATAACCTCTCAGCTCTTAAACTCTGTGTACTTTGGCCAATAAATCCAAGTATCCTGTTTGCCTTCCTGACCACCTTATCTACTGGACTTGCCCCCTTCAGGGAAATGCACTTCACGGCCCTCCTGTTCCTCTACACTTCTCAAAATCCTATCGTTTATTGTGTGGATACTTGCCTTATTTGCCCTCGAAATGCATTCCTTCACACTTCTCACATTGTGTTCAGTTCAGTCTCATGCTCAGCTTCCCAAATTCCCGTCAGTTTTCCCCTGTGCCTTCTGAAATTGGCTCCACAGAGCCACCCATTGCCCAGAGCCTGCGACTGCAGCGTGACAGTTGACATAGAAAAACTGAATGGGAAATGTCGACACGGCGAGTTACAGTGAAACATGTTGACCAAAGGATTGTGGCAATAGGAAGTCTGCTGGGTGGAAAATGAGTACCGTGTGCCAAGTTTCACGATGATAATGGGCAATGTTCTCACCAGAAGTGATTGAACCCTTGATGGGAGGGGAAACTCAAAGCTAATCCATGGAAATATTTGTCGTGGAAGCAAGCAGCCAGTCTATTTAACAGGCTCCCTTGTGAGATGCTGGGAACAGACAGTGTTCATTCATTCAGATGCAAATTGAATTGAATTTTTTCAGATGATAATCCTTGGGATCCAGTATTTGTGTAATCTGAGACATGATGTGTGGCGAGTACTTGGGAGGAACAGGTGACTTTGGACCAAAGCCCTCCACCACTGGGGGATTTCCTCACCTCATGACTGATTCTGACTAACTGACGGAGACTGCAATTAGTCTCCATTCTCATTGTATCATGTGATTACCAGAATGATTGAAGGTACACTGGATCGTCTTTGCTTATCCAGCAGTTCCCCCATATGCTGTGCAAATCTCGATGTGTGTCTCTTGAAGCAGAACAGCTCCGCAGGTGTTGCCGTCGATCTGGTTCGGGGCTGCTTGCGATGGACTGGCTGGCAGTATGTTAAACGGATGCTTGTGATCGCATTGCTACCTGTGCTGTCACCGGCATGTCAGTGAAGTGTCACCAGTGCCTCGTCGTGTTTAAAAACATCCAGCCATTTTGTCGCGAGACTGGTGTCCTTCAAAAATTAAGCTGTGCTGGACTGTGGCATTTGGAATGTGTAACATTAGGCTGAGATAAAGGGAGATTCAGATCTCTTGTTGTGTAACGCTGGGGGAACAGGACCGGATGTGGCATGTCGTCGGGTCCCGTTGGGTTCGGGACGGGTAGCAGGCCTCCAGTGCAGAGTATTTCTCAAATGGTAAGAGATTAGAAAGTGTAGATGTACAAAGGGACTTGGGTGTCCTTCTCAATAAGTCAGTGAAAGCTAACATGCAGGTGCAGCAAGCAATTAAGAAGGCCAATGGTATGTTGGCCTTTATCACAAGAGGATTTGAGTGCAGGAGTAGTGAAATCTTGCTTCAATTGTATAGAACCTTAGTTAGACCGCACCTGGAGTGCAGTTTTGGTCCCCTTACCTGAGGAAGGATATTATTACCATCGAGAGAATGCAATGAAGCTTCACCAGACTTGTTCCTGGGATGGCGAGATTGTCCTATGAAGAGAGATTGGGGAAACCGGGCCTGTATTCTCTAGAGTTTCGAAGAATGAGAGGTGATCTCATTGAAACCTACAAAATACTTAAAGGGATAGACAGGGTAGATGCAGCTAAGATGTTTCCCCTGGTTGGGGAGTCTAGAACCAGGGGACACAATTTCAGAATAAGGAGGAAGCCACTTAGGACAGAGATGAGGAGAAATTTCTTTACTCAGAGGGTTGTGAATCTTTGGAATTCTCTACCCCAGAGGGCTGTGGAAGCTCAGTCATTGAGTATGTTTAAAGCAGAGATTGACAGATTTCTAAATACAAAATGACATAAGGAGATATGAGGATAGTGTGGGAAAAAGGCATTGAATTGGATGATCAGCCATGATCGTACTGAATATCGGAGCAGGCGAGATGGGCTGAATGGCCTACTCCTGCTCCTATGCACAGGTCTGTCACTATAACACTGGGGTACAGTACTGGTGGGTACAGGTCTGTCACTGTATAACATTGGGATACAGTACTGGTGGGTACAGGTCTGTCACTGTATAACATTGGGATACAGTACTGGTGGGTACAGGTCTGTCACTGTATAACATTGGGATACAGTACTGGTGGGTACAGGTCTGTCACTGTATAACATTGGGATACAGTACTGGTGGGTGCAGGTCTGTCACTGTATAACGCTGGGATACAGTACTGGTGGGTACAGGTCTGTCACTACAGCATTGGGGTACAGTACTGGTGGGTACAGGACTGTCACTGTATAACATTGGGATACAGTACTGGTGGGTGTAGGTCTGTCATTGTATAACATTGGGATACAGTACTGAAGGGTACAGGTCTGTCATTGTATAACACTGGGGTACAGTACTGGTGGGGACAGGTCTGTCACTGTATAACACTGGGGTACAGTACTGGTGGGTACAGGACTGTCACTGTATAACATTGGGATACAGTACTGAAGGGTACAGGTCTGTCATTGTATAACACTGGGGTACAGTACTGGTGGGTACAGGTCTGTCACTGTATAACATTGGGATACAGTACTGGTGGGTACAGGTCTGTCACTGTATAACATTGGGATACAGTGCTGGTGGGTGCAGGTCTGTCATTGTATAACACTGTGGTACAGTACTGGTGGGGACAGGTCAATCACTGTATAACGCTGGGATACAGTACTGGTGGGTACAGGTCAGTCACTGTATAACGCTGGGTACAGTACTGGTGGATACAGGTCTGTCACTGTATAACGCTGGGGTACAGTACTGGTGGGTACAGGTCTGTCACTGTATAACGCTGGGATACAGTACTGGTGGGTACAGGTCAGTCACTATATAACGCTGGGGTACAGTACTGGTGGGTACAGGTCTGTCACTGTATAACACTGGGGTACAGTACTGGTGGGTACAGGTCTGTCACTGTATAACACCTCGGTACAGTACTGGTGGGTACAGGTCTGTCACTGTATAACGCTGGGATACAGTACTGGTGGGTACAGGTCTGTCACTGTATCACACTGGGGTACAGTACTGGTGGGTACAGGTCTGTCACTGTATAACACCTCGGTACAGTACTGGTGGGTACAGGTCTGTCACTGTATAACGCTGGGATACAGTACTGGTGGGTACAGGTCTGTCACTGTATCACACTGGGGTACAGTACTGGTGAGTACAGGTCTGTCACTGTATCATACTGGGGTACAGTACTGGCGAGTACAGGTCTGTCACTGCATAACACTGGGGTACGGTACAGGTCTGTCACAGTGTAACACTGGGGTACAGTACTGGTGGGTACAGGTCTGTCACTACAGCATTGGGGTACAGTACTGGTGGGTGCAGGTCTGTCACTGTATAACATTGGGGTACAGTACTGGTGGGTACAGGTTTGTCACTGTATAACATTGGGATACAGTACTGATGGGTACAGGTCTGTCACTGTATAACGCTGGGATACAGTACTGGTGGGTACAGGTCTGTCCCTGGATAACACTGGGGTACAGTACTGGTGGGTACAGGTCTGTCACTATATAACACAGGGTACAGTACTGGTGGGTACAGGTCTGTCCCTGGATAACACTGGGGTACAGTACTGGTGGGTACAGGTCTGTCACTGTTTAACACTGGGGTACGGTACAGGTCTGTCCCTGTATAACACCTCGGTACAGTACTGGTGGGTACAGGTCTGTCACTGTATAACATTGGGATACAGTACTGGTGGGTACAGGTCTGTCACTGTATAACACTGGGGTACAGTACTGGTGGGTACAGGTCTGTCACTGTATAACATTGGGATACAGTACTGGTGGGTACAGGTCTGTCACTGTATAACACTGGGGTACAGTACTGGTGGTTACAGGTCTGTCATTGTATAACACTGGGGTACAGTACTGGTGGGGATAGGTCTGTCACTGTATAACGCTGGGATACAGTACTGGTGGGTATAGGTCTGTCACTGTATAACACTGGGGTACGGTACAGGTCTGTCATTGTATAACACTGGGGTACAGTACTGGTGGGTACAGGTCTGTCACTGTATAACATTGGGGTACAGTACTGGTGGGTACAGGTCTGTCACTGTATAACATTGGGATACAGTACTGGTGGGTACAGGTCTGTCACTGTATAACGCTGGGATACAGTACTGGTGGGTACAGGTCTGTCCCTGTATAACGCTGGGATACAGTACTGGTGGGTACAGGTCTGTCACTGTATAACATTGGGATACAGTACTGGTGGGTACAGGTCTGTCACTGTATAACATTAGGGTACAGAACTGGAGGGTACAGGTCTGTCATTGTATAACACTGGGGTACAGTACTGGTGGGTACAGGTCTGTCACTATATAACACAGGGTACAGTACTGGTGGGTCCAGGTCTGTCCCTGTATAACACTGGGGACAGTACTGGTGGGTACAGGTCTGTCACTGTATAACATTGGGATACAGTACTGGTGGGTACAGGTCTGTCACTGTATAACATTAGGGTACAGAACTGGTGGGTACAGGTCTGTCATTGTATAACTTTGGGGTACAGTACTGGTGGGTACAGGTCTGTCACTGTATAACATTGGGATACAGTACTGGTGGGTCCAGGTCTGTCCCTGTATAACACTGGGGACAGTACTGGTGGGCACAGGTCTGTCACTGTATAACGCTGGGATACAGTACTGGTGGGTACAGGTCTGTCATTGTATAACGCTGGGGTACAGTACTGGTGAGTACAGGTCTGTCCCTGTCTCTCACTGGGGACAGTACTGGTGGGTACAGGTCTGTCACTGTACAACTCTGGGATACAGTACTGGTGGGTACAGGTCTGTCACTATCACACTGGGGTACAGTACTGGTGGGTACAGGTCTGTCACTATCACACTGGGGTACAGTACTGGTGGGTACAGGTCTGTCACTATCACACTGGGGTACAGTACTGGTGAGTACAGGTCTGTCACAGTGTAACACGAGTATAGTATTGGTGAGTACAGGTCTGTCACAGTGTAACACGAGTGTAGTATTGGTGAGTACAGGTCTGTCACCGTATAACACTGTGATACGGTGCGGGTCTACCTCTGTGTCGCACTGGAGTACAGGACTAGTGGGTGAAGATTTATCACTATAACACTTATTGACAGGACTGATGGGTATGATTCTGTCTCTGTTTAAGACTGGTGCAGTACTGGTGGGTACAGTTGTAACCTCGTGTTACACTGTGATACAGTACTTGTGCTCATTTTCACTGTTGGAAGCATTGCAGTGGAGCTCGCTCACTTGTGGCATGTCCTCCCTCTGTCTACCCCCAGAGCCAGCCTTGGTCCTGCATTTGCAGGTGAGGTCTTGCCTGGCAGAGGTCAAGGATTGAAAGTGGTTGCTTGTGTCTTGTGCCCCCAAGATTGCTGATGCCTGCTCTGAGCTGTCATTTTTGCTGGGGCTCCTTTCGGTCTGACATTGAGTTCGCTGCACTTTGAAACAACAGGCTAAACTGTATGATTTCTATGGATGGATCCAGTTGCTCAGTTACTTGTCAATCTGGCTCAGTTAACTCGGGGAGAAGTTCCTGAATTCTCAATTTGAGCCTGTCATCCAGGCTGTCACTCCCAGTGCAGTACGCTATCTCTGCAAACGTCTCCAGCCCGCCAAAATCTCTCCGCTCTCTCCACGTCTGGCCTCTTGTGCATCCCCAATTTTCATCGCTTGACCATTGGCGGCTGTGCCTTCAGCTGCCTGGACCCGAAGCTCTGAAATTCCCTCCCTAAACCCCCCCCCCCACCTCCCACCTCCCACCTCCCCACCTCTTGTTTCGGATAAGCTTGAAGGCAAAGGAGTGTACCTACTAATGTAATGTAGGAAATGTGGCAACCAACTTGTACATAGCAAGCTCCCTCAAACAGCAGCATGATGATGGGATTTCAGTGTTGTTGGAGGGATAAATATCGGGCAGAAGGGAGAACTGCTTTTCCAGCGGTGCCATGAAACCTTTTATGCGCACCTGTGAGGGGCCTCTATTTAAAGTCGCACCTCCGGCAGTGCAGCACTCTCTCAGTGCTGGAACTGGGAACATCAACCTTGATTCTCTGGAGTGGGTCTTGAACTCCCGACCTCCTGACTCTGAGGCGGGTGTGCTATTCCGCTGAGCCACAGCTGGGAGCTCTTTGACTGAGTTTTTAGTCAGCTATCCTCGAGCTCCTTGTGTGACCCAGTGCCCATTTATTTTCGTCTGATCTACAATCCTGTGAAATGTCTTAGGACGGTGTTCAAGGTACTCTTGAAGATACAAATTGCGTGTGAGGCTGTGTGAAGGTGCTCCAAGCTGACTTCAAAGATTTCCTTGCAGTAAGCAGCCTGTGGACGGAGGTCGAGGAGGCTGGCGGGCTTTCTGCAGCTTCCGGTTTTGGCGTGCATGAGCTGTACTGCTATTTTTAAGTCTGTAGCTGTGTGGGAGAGGGGACGAGAGTCGGTGACTTTTCTGTGACCCTACTCAGTGACGCCCTCCCTATCTCAACCTCACAGTTAATTACTTATAGAGCAGCTCTTCCTGTCTGGGCTGGGGAAGGGGAGGGGGGCCAGGGCAGTTGTTTGTCGAGAGGGTCTTTTTGTTTTCCTGTGCACCCCTCAGGGTTGGGTAGGTGGGTGCTGGCTGTGTGGGGAAAGGCAGGGAAAACAGCAGCCCATGGTGTGAGACACGGCCAAGACTTTAAAAAGCCTGCAGATTATAGGGGGTGGTGGGGGGGGGGGGGGGGGCGGGGGGCATGGGTGTTGCTGAACCTGAAGGGTTGCACAGTTTGAGGGTCCTGGTAATGAATGAGACGATGGTGCATGGAGTCTCGAGTGCGGATCCAGGAGAGAAGAGGGTTTGTGAGGGCCTGGCAATTTGGAGGTCAGCTGGAATCGGAGCGGAGAATTTGGAGGGACTGTACAATTCGCCTCAGTGAGACAGGGCTGTTGAGGGGTGGGGGGAAAGATTCAGGGTCCTGCTGCTGATCACTGTTCAGTGACCCTGGCTGGGAAGTGTGTTTGTGTCTGCTTCTGTGCATGTGCACGCACCTCAGCTTGCGTACAAGTGTGTTTGCACGCGTGTCTGTATGTGCGTGTGTCTGTTTTTGTGTGTGCTTGTCTGTACTTGCCTGTGTGTCTGTACTCTTGTTTGTGAATGCACGAGCCCATGTGTTTGCCTCTGAGTACGTGCGTGCGTCTGCTTGTCCTTGTGTGGGCGCTTGTGCACGTGCACAGCTATCGGGTAAGAATGAGACTGGGCTCTGCCTTGGTATGCCTCACACGGTTTGCGTAGCCAAGCAGACTTGTCTCCCGGGCTTCCTCCTGCAGAATTAGATCTTCGAAAGCCCCTAATGATTCACAAACAGGGTCTTTTGATTCCCTTAGAATACACAGTTAGTCTTGTTGAGATGTGTGCAAGGCAAGTGCTGATAGTGAGAGCCTGAGGAGAAGTCACTCGGGGCAGGGAACATAATTGGTGTGCAGTTAGGCTGGTGATTCCCCAGGATACTGCTCCATCAAGGCAAGATCTCCAGCCTAAGACGCACCATTACCTCAAGGCTCCCAATGGAACAGTCAAACCCAGAGTAATCGACAGCTCCCTCAGGGCAGACGAACAACACTGGCTAAGCCGACTGGGCCAGAGGTTATTCGAGATGTTGAATGAGCAGTTGCAGAGTCCTTGTCTTTATTTCGATCTCAGCCTGTGTGGGCAGGAGGGTGTTGTGGTTCACGGCAGGGGTGCGACAGTCTCCCTTGCCTCTACCAGGACTGGGTGGAATCGAGTGGGGAGCTCTCTCGCCTCTGAGTCCGTAGATTGTGGGTAGGAGTCCGACTTCAGAGATTAGAGCTCACCATCCAGGCCAAATCTCCCAGTGCCAGTACCGAGGGAAGTGCCGCACTGTCGGAGGGCCAGTACCGAGGGAGCGCTGCACTGTCGGAGGGTCAGTACTGAGGGAGCGCTGCACTGTCGGAGGGTCAGTACTGAGGGAGCGCCGCACTCTCGGAGCGCCAGCGCCGAGGGAGCGCCACACTGTTGGAGGGGCAGTACTGAGGGAGTGCTGCACTGTCGGAGGGCCAGTATTGAGGGAGCGCTGCACTGTCGGAGGGCCAGTACCGAGGGAGCGCTGCACTGTCGGAGGGCCAGTACCGAGGGAGCGCTGCACTGTCGGAGGGCCAGTACCGAGGGAGCGCTGCACTGTCGGAGGGCCAGTACCGAGGGAGCGCTGCACTGTCGGAGGGCCAGTACCGAGGGAGCGCTGCACTGTCGGAGGGCCAGTACCGAGGGAGCGCTGCACTGTCGGAGGGCCAGTACCGAGGGAGCGCTGCACTGTCGGAGGGCCAGTACCGAGGGAGCGCTGCACTGTCGGAGGGCCAGTACCGAGGGAGCGCTGCACTGTCGGAGGGGCCAGTACCGAGGGAGCGCCGCACTGTTGGAGGGGCAGTACTGAGGGAGCGCTGCACTGTCGGAGGGCCAGTACCGAGGAGCGCTGCACTGTCGGAGGGCCAGTACCGAGGGAGCGCTGCACTGTCGGAGGGCCAGTACCGAGGGAGCGCTGCACTGTCGGAGGGCCAGTACCGAGGGAGCGCCGCACTGTCGGAGGGTCAGTACTGAGGGAGGTCAGTACCGAGGGAGGGCTGCAGTGTAGGAGGTGCTGTCTTTTGGGTGAGGTGTTAAACTGAGCCGCTGTCTGCCCCCCTCAGGTGGGGATAAAAGGCTGCACGGCCATTATTTTGAGGAGTAGTGGAGTTCTGCCTGGTGTCCTGGGGCCAAATGAATCCCTCACCGAACATGTAACACACATGATCTGGTCGTTTATTGCTGTTTGCGGGATCTTGCTGTGCACAAGTTGGCTGCTGTGTTTCCTCCGTGACAGCATCGAGTGCACTTCAGAGGCTCCTTGGCTGTAAAGTGCTTTGGGACGTTATGAGGTGGTGAAAGTCGTTTACATATAAATACAAGTTTCTCTCTCACTGCTGTAACGTGAGTGGTTGCCTGTTTGTCAGCGTGAGGCGAGGACAGGATTCAGTTCAGACGCAATGCTGGCCGCAGTCGGACAGCTGGCGGACGCTCACGGTCAGACTCTCAAATGGTCACGAAACCAAGAACAGCCAGTGCCCCTGGAAGGGTACCTGAGCACCTCAGCTTGGGACGGGGGGGGGGGGGGGGGGGGGGGCGGAGGGGTGGGTAGAAGGGAACTTGATTCCGGTGGCAGTCAGCAGATGTATCAGCTGGGAGACGGGGAACACCGAGTCTGTGAGGGCTCGCAAACAGTGAGCCCAGAATCTGAACACACCATGACCCGGAAATGAAATAGCTCACTCAAAAAAACACCAAAGATAACCCCCATCCCTTCCCCCACCCACCCTACCCCTGTAATCTGACCCTTGAGAATGCTTGAGTAAATTTACAAGGATTCGGTATTTCCGGAATTGTGACCCTCGCTGTTGAGCATCTTCGCTGGTGATGCTCACCCTGTATCTGAGGATTTGCTCTTTTATAACAATCAGCTCATAACCCATCGTGGTGAAAGTGTTGCTGGCAGTCACTGTTCCACATAGCAACAGGAGGAGGCCATTCAGCCATGAGAGCCTGCTGATCAAGGCTGATTGATGCTGATACTGCATTTACCTGCCGTAGCTACCTATTTATCCCTTACTCCCCTTACACAACAAAAACTTATCAATCTCTGTTCTAAAATTTTCAATGGACCTCCAGCCTCAGCAGCGATTTGGAGAGTGTTCCAGATTCCCACTGCCCTTTGTGTGAAGAAACGCTTCCCGACATCACTCCCTGAATGGCCTGCCTCTAATATTAAGGTTCTGTCCCCTTGTTCTGGACTCTTTCCTCCCCCCCCCCCCCCGCCACCAGAGGAAATAGTTTCTCTCTATCTACCCTATTGTACTACAGAATGATATAGACGGGCTGGTAGGATGGGCCGAG
Source organism: Heterodontus francisci (assembly GCF_036365525.1). Lineage (NCBI taxonomy): Eukaryota > Metazoa > Chordata > Chondrichthyes > Heterodontiformes > Heterodontidae > Heterodontus > Heterodontus francisci. Next base: position 33,281,179 of record NC_090409.1, on the reverse strand, counting down.
CAGTGGCAAATGGAATTTAATCCTGAGAAGTGTGAGGTGATGCATTTTGGGAGGACTAACAAGGCAAGGGAATACACAATGGATGGTAGGACCCTAGGAAGTACAGAGGGACCTTGGTGTATTTGTCCATAGACCACTAAAGGCAGCAGCACAGGTAGATAAGGTGGTGAGGAAGGCATATGGGATACTTGCCTTTATTAGCCGAGGCATAGAATATAAGAGCAGGGAGGTTATGATGGAGCTGTATAAAACGCTAGTTAGGGCACAGCTGGAGTATTGTGTACAGTTCTGGTCACCACACTATAGGAAGGATGTGATTGCACTGGAGAGGGTGCAGAGGAGATTCACCAGGATGTTGCCTGGGCTGGAGCATTTCAGCTATGAAGAGAGACTGGATAGGCTGGGGTTGTGTTTGTGCCGGCCATCAAGCACCTATCTATTCTAATCCCATTTTCCAGCACTTGGCCCGTAGCCTTGTGTGCTATGGCGTTTCATGTGCTTATCTAAATACTTCTTAAATGTTGTGACGGTTCCTGCCTCTACCACCTCTTCAGGCAGTCCGTTCCAGTTTCCAACCACCCTTTGGGTGAAAAGGTTTTTCCTCAAATCCCCTCTAAACCTCCTTCCCCTTACCTTAAATCTATGCCCCCTGGTTATTGACCCCTCTGCTAAGGGAAAAAGTCTCTTCCTATTGAACTTGTCAATGTCCTCATAATTTGGTACACCTCAATCATGTCCCCCCTCAGCGTTCTCTGCTCTAAGGAAAACAACCTCGCCTGGGGCGGGGAGGGGGGCGGGGGGAGTGGCAGGAAGAAGATCAAGAAGATAAGAAGGAAGCTTGTGATAGGATGGAGGGGGGGGGGGGGAAGAGATTAAATGATGGATATCATGGAGCAGAATGCAAATGGAGTGCTAAATAGTTGTAGTGATAGACAAAGCACGAATTCAGAGACAGTGGTAATGGCAGAATAATGAACAGATCTGTATGAAAGCAAAAAACATGAAAAAATAAGTTTAATGGCGCATGGTTAATAAATAAAAAGAATATCTCTTAAAAAAAATAAAATAAACAAAAAAAATAATGGGGCTCATGGTCTGGAATTATTGAACTCAATATTGAGTCCAGAAGGCTGTAGAATGGCTAATTGGAAAATGAGGTGCTGTTCTCGACAGAGGATCTTACAAACTATCTTAAAGCGAGGCAGAGAGGTTTAGCTTGGACCCAGGCAACTTGCCTTGTATGTCTAGGTTCTTGCCAGGAGAAATGGCACCTCTGCTGGGAGGAAGGTGTAATTGCAGTGTGACCTGTTTACATAGGAATTTCATACTTGATTTGATTTTGCAGCCAGCAGTGAACAAATAGCATTCACAATTTATTACACTTGCCCAGACTCTGTGGGCTTTTGTACTGGAGGTTCATATCAGCCATACATAAAACTCTCTATGGGACATCTGGAACCCATATGATAAGGGCAAGCAACTTTAACCCAATTAGATTGAAGACTCATTACTGAGCAGCGCAAAGTCAGAATAAGGAAGTGTCAGTTTGAATATTTAATTCAATGTAAAATCAGATCCAGAAAGTAAATGGAGAGGGAAAGAAAAATGGCATTCAGAGAGAGAGAAGAAAATGTGAAAGAAAACATTTACATCTTTTACTGCTTTAAATTAGTCAACAATAATTGAAATTGAAGGAATGAGACTCTACACTTGTTAATTTTCAATGCCAGAGAGGTTGTTTCGCAGTAATTAAGAGTTATCACACATGTACTTAGACTGGAATGGACAAGCTCTAACTCTCTCTGGTGGGTTTAGTGGGTATCTATCATGTAAGTGCAGTAACTTCACACTGTTTCTTATGTTTGAATGCCATGTCTCTGGATGAGATACCAGTATTGTGCAGATTCTGGAGGAGCAGGTCAATTCAGACAATACCTTCCTGATTTCTGTGTTCAACTTTGCGGACACCAGAAGTTGCTGTGGCAGTTTAGAATCGTAGAATTGTATAAAACTGAAGGAGGCCATTCGGCCCATCGTGCTTGTGCCGGCTCTTTGAAGAGCTATCCAGTCAGTCCCACTCATCCTGCTCTTTCCCCATTGCCCTGCAGATTTTCCTTTTGAAGTATTTCTCCAATTCCCTTTTGAAAGTTACTATTGAATCTGCTTCCACCGCCCTTTCAGGCAGCGCGTTCCAGATCAGAACAACTCTCTGCGTAGAAAAGAACTTCTCCTCATCTCCTGTGAAGGCATTGGAGAGGGCGTCGAAAAGATTTACGAGGTTGGTTCCAGGGGTTGAGGAACTTCAGTTACGTGAAGTTAGACTGGAGGATTGGAGAAGCTGGGGCTGTTCTAAGGTTGAGAGGAGCTTTGATAGGGGTGTTCAAAATCTTGAGGGGTCTAGAGAGAGTAAATAGAGAGAAACTGTTCCCATTGGCTGAAGGCTCGAGAACCAGGGCGCACAGATTTACAGGCATTGTCATTCGTTCCTTTGTCAATGTGAGGAAAAGGATTTTCGCGCAGCGAGTGGTTCGGATCGGGAATGCGCTGCCTGAGAGTGGTGGAGGCAGATTCAATCGTGGCTTTCAAAAGGGAATTGGATAATTACCCGAAGAGAGAGAATTTGCGAGACTGTGGGGAAAGGGCAGGGGAGTGGGACGAGCAGAGTTGCTCTTGCAGAGAGCTGGCACGGACGTGACAGGACGAATGGTCTCCTGTGCCGTGACCATTCTATGATTCTCCCCATGTGGTTCTTAAATCTGCATTCGCTGGTTACTGACCCTCCTTGGAAAAACTTTCCCCTCATTTACTCTATCAAAACCCTTCATGATTTTGTACACCATTTATCAAATCTTCCCGTAACCTTTTCTACTTCCTGAGGAACATAGAAAGCTGGAATGGTTACTGCAGAGGAGGCCATTCAGCCATCATGTCCAGAACAATCTCTTTCTTTAGTTCTTGCCACATAATATTCTGGCTAATCTCCTCTCACCCTCTCCAAAGCCTTGACATCCTTTCGAAAATGCAGTGTCCAGAATTGGACTCAGTACTCCAGCTAAGGCCCAGCCAGTGATTCATAAAAGGTTCAGGATAACTTCCTTGCTTTTGTACTCTATATCTCTATTTATAAAGCCCAGGATCCCTTATGCTTTTGTAACAGTGTTCTCAACTTGTCTAGCCACCTTCAGAGTTTAGCATATGTGAACCCTGCACAACCTTTAAAATTGGACCAGAAATCCAATTTGATGTATTGCTTTAAGGAGTTGAGAGCTAAATTTAAATGACCTGGGTCGGAGCTGACTGCGGCTGCTGTTTCTCACGCTGATGCTTCCAGATTTTGAGGATCCCCTGACACTAACCCTCAGGTCTTTGTTCAACCCTCCCTGTGGTTGCCAGTCAGTGCTGCTGCTCCAAGAGTCGCTTCTCTCTGCATTCCGCCTCTGGGCTGTCCACTCTCTCGCAGTTCAGTTTACAGCGGGTTTCCTTCCCACTCCCCCAGAGCCTGGTGATACCAAGATATTCCACGTATATCTCTAGTCCTTAGCTTCACTCAGCTCTGTGATCTCTGCTCCCTGGGTGCCTGTGTAAGGGTGTGTTACTCTGTATCTAACCCCGTGCTGTACCTGTCCTGGGAGTGTTTGATGGGGACAGTGTAGAGGGAGCTTTACTGTGTATCTAACCCCGTGCTGTACCTGTCCTGGGAGTGTTTGATGGGGACAGTGTAGAGGGAGCTTTACTCTGTATCTAACCCCGTGCTATACCTGACCTGGGAGTGTTTGATGGGGACAGTGTAGAGGGAGCTTTACTCTGTATCTAACCCCGTGCTGTACCTGTCCTGGGAGTGTTTGATGGGGACAGTGTAGAGGGAGCTTTACTCTTTATCTAACCCCGTGCTATACCTGTCTGGGGCTGGAGGAGGTTACAGAGATAGGGAGGGGTCTAGTGGCTGGAGGAGGTTGGAGATAGGGAGGGGTCTAGGGGCTGGAGGAGGTTGGAGATAGGGAGGGGTCTAGGGGTTGGAGATAGGGGAGGGGTCTAGGGGCTGGAGGAGGTTGGAGATAGGGAGGGGTCTAGGGGCTGGAGGAGGTTGGAGATGGGGAGGGGTCTAGGGGCTGGAGGAGGTTGGAGATAGGGAGGGGTCCAGGGGCTGGAGGAGGTTACAAAGTTAGGGAGGGGTGTAGGGGCTGGAGGAGGTTATAGAGTTAGGGAGGGGTTGTAGGGGCTGGAGGAGGTTATAGAGTTAGGGAGGGGTGTAGGGGCTGGAGGAGGTTATAGAGTTAGGGAGGGGTGTAGGGGCTGGAGGAGGTTAGAGATAGGGAGGGGTGTAGGGGCTGGAGGAGGTTATAGAGTTAGGGAGGGGTGTAGGGGCTGGAGGAGGTTATAGAGTTAGGGAGGGGTGTAGGGGCTGGAGGAGGTTATAGAGTTAGGGAGGGGTGTAGGGGCTAGAGTAGGTTATCGAGTTAGGGTAGGGGAGAGTCCAGGGAGGGATGTGAAAGCAAGAATATTAAAATCGAGTCATTGACGGACAATGTGGAAGTAGACAACAATCTATTTAAAGCTGCTACTCAGTTTTTTCGGTGTGTGTTTTCCGCCTTTTAGCTGCTGGACTGTTTACTGGAGGAGAAGTGCTGCTAGTGCAGCTTCTGCTGACAGACGGGCAGTGCTCATTGTGCTGTGAGCTGGATTTCGACAGCTCGCTAAGCTGACTGAGCCTCCCCGGGTCACAAGTTCACAGTGGAGCCTAATCTGACGAGGCCCCGGCACTGCTGCTTTACAAATCAAGATTGCAACTGGGTGGGTTCACTTGGCTGTGTGGTACTGGGCCTCATGCAGACCAGCAAGGATAGAATCACAGAAATGCTACAGCACAGAAGGAGGCCATTCGGCCCATCGTGTCTGCACAGGCTCTCCGAGTGACTCAGATTTGCGCGTCCACTTGGGGCAGGTGTTGGGTGGGGTTGGTTGAAGGGCCGGGGGCGGGGGGAGGTTTTGGGGGGGCTCCTACCCTGGGGGAATGGGTTGAAAGCTGGGCTCTGCTGCTGCAGCTTCACAGTCAGACCACCAGGAGGGCGCTCCAGTCGTCCTGACTGCAGCGATGTCTTCTCGCTATTCAGCCGTGGTTTCTGCAACTGGACAGTGTCCAATCCCCTCAGCACCCCCACATGCCCATTGAATCACCCCAGGAACTGCCCAATCTACTCCCCATCTCGGGCCCCCTCCCGATCCGCCCCCCCCCCCGATCCGGTTCCACCCCCCCCCCCCCCCCCCCCGATCCGGTTCCACCCCCCCCCCCCGATCCGGTTCCACCCCCCCCCCGATCCGGTTCCACCACCCCCCCCCCCCGATCCGGTTCCACCACCCCCCCCCCCGATCCGGTTCCACCCCCCCCCCCGATCCGGTTCCACCCCCCCCGATCCGGTTCTCTTCCCCCCCCCCGATCCGGTTCCACCCCCCCCCCCCCGATCCGGTTCCACCCCCCCCCCCCCGATCCGGTTCCACCCCCCCCCCCCGATCCGGTTCCACCCCCCCCCCCCCCCGATCCGGTTCCACCCCCCCCCCCCCCGATCCGGTTCCACCCCCCCCCGATCCGGTTCTCTTCCCCCCCCCCCCGATCCGGTTCTCTTCCCCCCCCCCCCCCGATCCGGTTCTCTTCCCCCCCCCCGATCCGGTTCCACCCCCCCCGATCCGGTTCCACCCCCCCCCCCCCCGATCCGGTTCCACCCCCCCCCCCCGATCCGGTTCCACCCCCCCCCCCCCGATCCGGTTCCACCCCCCCCCCGATCCGGTCCACCCCCCCCCCCCCCCCGATCCGGTTCCACCCCCCCCCGATCCGGTTCTCTTCCCCCCCCCCCCGATCCGGTTCTCTTCCCCCCCCCCCGATCCGGTTCTCTTCCCCCCCCCCGATCCGGTTCCACCCCCCCGATCCGGTTCTCTTCCCCCCCCCCCGATCCGGTTCTCTTCCCCCCCCCTGATCC